>NW_027650093.1:0-175555 GCF_965287045.1 Carcharhinus amblyrhynchos | reverse complement strand
GTTGTAGTGCAGCTCTACTTATCGTTTCCTTACATTTCAAATGACGTGCTCAGAGTGCACCAAATAGAATTGATCTTGTTTAACATTTTGAGCCCTGACCGAATTAAAAGACGACACGTTAAATGTTGTTTGTTCCTTTATAAAGTGAGACAAGCGGCAATGCAGCAAGTTTTTGATGTCTGAACAAAACTAAGACTTTAGTGTTGGAAGGAAAAAACAATTCTTGCAGCACTGCTTATCAACAACATAAGATTAGATATTTGCAAATTAAAATTTTGCATTTAAAGTGAATGTGTAGCAGTTTTGCAGAGCTTATGATACTTTGAAAATGCTTTCAGAAGTCTAATAGTTAAAAAAAGTGTGACAATTTAGATACCACACAGTGAACTTTTCATGAATAAGATGCAAACTCAAATGTGAAGTTTTGACCCCGTCGTTACTCCGTTTTTAATGCAGGAAGATGATCTGAATGGACTCGGCGCTTTCAAAGTCAATCGTGCCTCTTAAAAATGAAGATCCTAGATAAAATTACAAACTATCTGTATATTATAAAATATAACTGATCTCAAAGTTAACATTTAATTTGTGGGTTCAGCTATAATTGTCAATTATTTGAAGCTTATTCTTGGCAGTTCATTGTGCCATCTAAACCCTGTATATTTGACTTATTGCTTTGTACCCTGCCTATTAATTAGTCCCAGGACTCAGCTACTTTCCATGAATGTGTGAAACTGTTGTTCGTAGTTGCTCACAGTTTCCAAAGCAAAATACCTTCTATGCATTACTTCATAAAACCACCTTAAATTACCCACAATGTTTTTCTAGTACCCTGGAACAAATCAAGAGTAAAATATGCAATTATCAAAATAAAGATTTACAGTTTAGCATCTAGAAACATTACTCTTCCAAACATTTTTTTAAAGATTAAAATTTCTATATGAAAATGAACAAACTGGAACAATATAGTTCAATAAATTGGAACTTCTATCTATCTGTAGGGAATGGGTTGAAACAATGCTTTACACCGTCACGATTGCTCGACAACTGGAGAGATGCATTGGGCAATCTATTGGATTTGACTTGAATTGCTCAAAATTCATTTTAAGTTTGAAATGTTGTGGGGCACGTCCAGTTTCAAAGGCAACAGCAGAGGACGTTGCAGGTTTTAAAATCTAACTGGAATACTAAGAAACAAAAAGGCTCAGCTACATGTAACGTGAATTTTCAAAAAAGAAAAGCAAACGCAAACCCGCTTCAGACAAAAACAAGAAAGTAAACACGTTAATCCTGCGGCCCCCACCAGTCGGCTCTGATCGATATGAGTACGGTTCAGGAATAGGGCTGCCGCGTACGGTCACAATTGCCCCTTTAAGAATCGTACCCGTTTCCATCCAGGATTAGTGTTTCTACCCTATATCGTGTCAACGTGGATAAACTGGCTTTTGCTACACAAATAGATTAAATATATTTCTAAAATTAATACACTATCACAAAGTGACCTTCAGCTCTGGATAAGGTTTTCTGTGCACGTCAGGGGCACGCTTTCTTGCTCGCTTACTTAAAACTGCACATCGGCCATCAACCTTGGCTAGCAACTGCTGGCTCTGATCGCTGCCATAAATGGCATACATTCAGTCAAAATACTAACAGATTGAACGCTCAGTTTCTCATCGCTAGCATTGCATTAATGTCCCAAATCAGGTTCCGCAGTTGATCCATTATTTGCTTCAGCTGCTGATTTTCTGTTTAAGGTTCTGTAAAAAAAAACAAACATTCAGGAAAACATCATCTGTCAACAACTAGGGATCATGTCATTCACGTTACTTTTGTCAGACTGTTTGATTGGAAAGGCTCAGTTGCCAGATGCAGATGAAGTAATCTCATTTGCTGCACAGCTCACCCTGCGGAAGTAATCAATGGGGAATAATTTAAAACACAATAGTACTCTTGGGAAATTTTCCATTTACAACATTGCAAATCAATGTAAATTTGATGTTTGTATTGGATTGAAGGCAGCATTTTCCTTGAGGCGTACAACAGATCACCTTCCAATACTGTGTGTGTGAGCACACGTGGTGCAAGCGTGCACACGTGCATGCGTTTGTGGGGGGGTTAAGGTTATAGGGAGGGAGTAGGTAATGCCTAACAAAAATTCTAAAGCCTAAAAAGGTTTGATAACGTCATTAGAGGTCTCCCACATCTGCAACATCTTTATGCCAAGCGTTGGTTTATTTAAAATAGTTTTCTGATGCTCATAAAAGAGATCACTAATACAATTCTCCAAAAAGTGTAGCACATACTATTATGTACAATTATTTACCCTTTTTCTAAATTTCTATGGAGATACTCTGAATATTCATGGAATACATTTGATTTCAGTACCTTCAGCGTAATATAGTAATAACGTGCTAGAGTTGTAGTGCAAAGGTTCACTGAACATCTGAAATTCACCTTTACGTAAGCACCAGTGACTGTAGGGTAAATAAACTGGTTGTAGTCTGCATTATACAAGAATACCAGGATATGTTGAGAGAAATTGATGGAATTAAGGTCAAGCTTGGGTATAATTACATATTTAAATAACCTCCAACAGTGGGATCTTTTCACACTTTTACTGAATCCTTTCCAACTTAGTTTAGAACCTATTTCACAGAAACTCCTCAGGACTCCATTAGTCTCCGACTGCACCCGTTTGGAATTTCCATAGCACCGTATCAGGGGCGAACGTTCTCTGACAGTTTTGAGGTAAACAGCAAGCTGTATGCAAGGACTCACTAAAATCAGGAACTTCCGCTCCTGCACCTGGGTTGTTGTGGCTGGATATTACAATACTGGTCGATTTTGTACAGATAGGCAAGGCGTGCCAACCTCCAGAATGAAAAATCATATGAACAGCAAGCTTGAACCTATTCTCATTCAGAGTCTGCTGACCCTGAGTTGTTGGTCAATTATTTTCTATTTATCCCAGGTTTCTGAAGCAAAGCCTAACGATTAAGGTTAACCCTAATGTCATTTCTGGTCACGGTTGGGTTACCTCAGTATAGTTTAGAGATTGTACTGCAGATCTCCCAGGTTATGTGGCGACCTACTTATTTTGAGGGACCTTAAGCAGAATTGCTCAGGTACTGAGATGAGAAACCTCTTCTCGTAAAAGGGAGAAACATTAAACGTAGAATGTACTGCATTTACTCATTTTGATCGAGGAGAGTTTGGGTGAATGCGCACATGGCGTGGTATTCAACAACTAAACCCTTGAGACGAGAGAATGGGACACAATGAACAACCTTGGTGTGCCTGGCTGGTGAGATGGTGCCAGCGTGGAGGGGAAGAAAACGGGGAAAAAGGACTGCACAGATTCCAATTCCACTTCTAGCTAGTGATTACAGAAGCGTGAACACAGTGACTCGTTGACACAAAATCTGGGCTCAGGTCACAAAAAGCTACTTGAGCAAGGCAAACGGTTTTTGGCACTTCTGGAACTCTACATTGCTGTGAGTTACTGCTTTAAAAAGGGAGGGAAAGAAGAATCTGAGGAAACATTAAATTGGTGTGATGGATGCATTATAAAAACATAAGAACTAGAAGCAGCAGTAGGCCATTTGGCCCCTCGAGCCTGTTCCGCCATTCAACGAGATCACAGCTGATCTCGCCATGGACTTAGCCCTACTCATCCGCCTGTTCGCCGTAACCCTTAATTTCTTTACCGTTTAAAAATCTATCTTTGCCTTAAAAGCATTCAATGAGATAGCCTCAACTGCTTCACGAGGCAGGGAATTCCACAGATTCACAACCCTTTAGGTCAAGAAGTTCCTCTTCAACTCAGTCCTAAATTTGCTCCCCCTTATTTTGAGGCTATGTCCCCTTGTTCTAGTTTCACCCGCTAGTGGAAACAACCTCCCTGCTTCTATCTCATCTTTTCCCTTCATTAATTTTATATGTTTCTATAAAATCCCCTTATTCTTCATCCCAGTCTACTCGGTCTCTCTTCGCAAGCCAATCCTCAACTCCAGAATCAACCTAGTGAATCTCCTCTGCAACCCCTCCAGTGCCAGTATATCCTTCTTAAGTCAGGAGACCAAAACTGTACACAGTATTCAGGTGTGCCTCCCCAGCACCTTATACAGCTGCAACATAATCTCCCTGTTTTTATATTCCATCCCTCTAGTAATGAAGGATGAAATTCCATTTGCCTTCTTCATTACCTGCTGCACCTGCAAACCAACATTTTGTGATTCGTACACAAGGACACCCAGGTCCCTCTGCATAGCAGCGTGCTACAATTTGTTACCATTTAAGTAATAGTCCATTTTGCTGTTATTCCTACCAAAATAGATGACCTCACATTTACCAACATTGTACTCCATCTAGCAGGCCTTTGCCTCCTCACTTAAACTATCTAGAATCCCTTTGCAGACGTTTGGTGTCTTCTATACACTTTGCTCTACCGCTCATCTTAGTGTCATCTGCAAACTTTGACACGCGCTACACTTGGTCCCCGACTCCAAATCTTCGATGTAAATTGTAAACGATTGCAGTCCCGACACCGATTTCGGAGGCACACCGCTAATCACTGATTGCCGATCAGAAAACGCTTATTTTTTCCCCACTCTTTTTTCTGTTAGTTAACAAATCCCTCTCCCCTCTCCTTCTGCTTCTTAGTGTTAACAATGGTTTTCTGGGTCCTTAGCTGCCGTAGCTTTCTTGTCATCGGTTTTTGGCACGTTATTTGTGTCTTTCACCGTGAAGACTGACACGAAATACATGTCCAATGCCTTGGCCGTTTCCTCATTTCCTATTATTAAATCCCCCCCTCCCGTCCTCTCAAGGATCAATGTTTACCTTAGCTACTCTTTTTCATTTTATATGTTTGTGGAAACTTTTGCTATCTTATTTAAGTTCCTGACAACATAAATTTTCTATGGGACAAAGTCATAATAAATCATAAAGTATTTCATAATAAATCATGAAACTGACAATTTAGTTAATACCTTTAGTATATACATTTAGCCACTTAATTAACTGAGGCTGTCTCCCAGGTGAAATTCCATTTTGCCTTCTTAATTACCTGCTGCCCCTGCGAACCAACATTTTGTGACGGTTTCCCAGGTGCAATAGTCCCCGTTATGAAACATTTTCCTGCTGTTGAAAATATGCAATTATTCATTGCCATGTGACTCATTAGGAGAAACGGTAGATCTACCTCCACTGTAAATAGCTTTGGTTGAAATAAAAAGCCATTAGTGTGCAGCACAACACAGTGGCGGCCTGTCACTGGGTCAAACACCTAGAACTCCCTTCTTAACGGCAGTGTGGGTGTACCTACGGCAGATAGACTGTAGGTCCAACACCACCATCTCGAGGCGATTAGGGTCAGGTAACAAATGTTGACCTTGCCGGCGATGTTCACACCGTACAAAAAAAATAACTTAAAAAAACATAGAGGCAAGTGCAAGTACCGAGAAACGATGAACGTATTTCGTGCCTCGGTCATGATCTTTGGAATATGTCTGCGATTAGCAATAATCACACCTGTGGTTTAAGACGCCTACAAGAATTGCATACAGTAATATGCACACTTAAAGTGTCACATTTCTCAGTTTCAAACGATTGAGAGAAACTCCACCACAATTAGCAAATAACAGGTTTTTAAACAGGAAAACCACACGAGGCACTGGAAGAGCCCCGCGTTATTTCACGTTGTGCCAAATTCCAAGGCTCAATGCTTCATTTAAGTCGCGTTAGCGGTTCTGGGCCAGATCAGCCATCTGAATCGTCCTCGGCGCCTCTCGGCTAGCAAGAGAGAAAAACTAAACGAAATGACAAGGTCAGCAGGTTTTCTACCCCTTACAGCTTTTCAGAGACTGAATTTGGTCCAGGCAAAATTCAGATGACGAGCTCACATTACTTAATTTGCCTCAATTTAGAACTTAAATATCAATTGCCGTTTATATTCAATTATTCCATTTGGAACAAAAGACGACAACTTGTATATGAAACTTAAACCCTAGTGGAGTGCCCAGCCCTTCCGTCGGGCCTCTCCCAACACCTTTTATCCACTCTAGCTTACTTCTGTCGCTTGTTTAATTGTTCCCAATTACCAGCTGGTTCTCCGCTTACTGCACAAAATGTTTACAATCGCTTTCATTTTCCCTTTCCGTTCGTCTATTTTTTTAAATTCCTAAATTAAGTGTCCTGACTTCCACCACTACTTCCCTTAGCCAGCTGTCACAGTGCTGCGAAAGTACCTTGGGATGACTTGTCCTCTGATCGTACCTCCCTGCAGAAAAATATAAAGCTTTGAGCTTGACACCTCCTACAGATAGCATATCCGAGATCAGGAATTCACTGAAACTAATTAAAGTAAGCGTTTTGACAAAATGAAGGTAATAAATAGTACAGGCACTCGTGTTAATCAGGAGTGAGTTAACGGTATGAGCGTGTGCTTCTCAGAACCTGTGTCACCCAATTAAGTTGCGGCAGAATTCCATTAAATTAATCTTTCTTTTTACAAATGTTAAAAAACGCATCCACGAAATGCAAAGGTATGCACCTTATAATAACTCACATTGATCAAAATGTCACAACTTCTGTTATTTTCTTAAACTTCACCCCGAAATAGAAACCAAAATTATCTCTTCGGATAGATTTGAATCTAGTCATCTATCTTACATTGATAGCGTTGTCAGCCGTTGTGCTGTTATCATCATGTCCCTCTTTAGAGCTAAAACTATTTACTACTGCAAAGCTCCAGTCTTATGCATTGATAATGACAGGTCCTCCTGTCAGCTACAAAACCTAAAGGCTGCAATAAAGATTCTCCAGGCCTCTGGAATTATCTTATCTGGAACTCTAAGGCACCGTAAATCTCTAAACATCAAAAAAGTCTTGCACGGGAATGTTGTTTAAACTTCCACCTTTCGTGGTATGTAACTACATTACAGTTAGAAGGGAAATGATGTTGAATATTCCAGTTGACTAACTGGTATCCGTGATGTAGCAGATTCCAAAACACCCCAGCAAAGTTTATGGAAAGCCATATAAATATTTGTTATTGTTTTTATGTAAATTGATGTTTTAGTTTGAGATTTGGGCTTTAATGCTCCCGCTAATGCAAATATCTTTTTCTTTATCTTCCAAGATCATTGCAAAGTAAAAGAATATATTACATTCAATTAATATTGTGCTGCTGGCCTTGGACCGGGTAGGGGGGTTTCAAAGTTGGTCGTCCGGTTAAGAGAAATTTTCAAACGTCCGTCAATTAATAAGTTGATATTTTTTCAATGTTGGAGCTTCCACGTCTGTACGTTACGACGGTGCAAGGATCTATTATTCCAGTGCGACAATAAAGATGTTTTAAATGATCTCGGTAGACTTTGGTTAAGTGTCGTTAGGAGGAGGCAAGACAGACAAAAGGAAAAAAAAAATAAGCTCGGCTGAGGACCAGATTGCATTCGAAGACCAAGAACGTGAGGACAAAAACCAAGCTCGGCAATAACGGTCAAATGGGTTAATGTCAATATCTATGCCAATGAGCCATTCCTCCTGTGTGAATCAAGCGTCAGAAGGCATCTACAGAACCTTTTCCTTGAGTCACCGCTTTCAACAAAGAAAGAGCTGAGCGCGTTAAAAAAGAAAAACAAACTGATCGCTTGAAAGTTTCATCAAAACTCCTGCAGCTTTACTAAAGGTTCGGCGGCTATCGGGAAGTTACGACACTAATACCGATCAAGTTTCCTGGAGTACGAGTCAAAATATAGTTTGAAAACTTCAGTATTTTGATTGTATACATTTTGAAGACCTCAGCGTTTTGAAAGCTTTTACACGTTGATGAAAGGGCAGGGATTAATCTTTGATATTTCAGACACAGCACAAGTTATAAACGTGCAGCAGTTAGCCTTCGCGTCCACCACTAACATTCTAAACAGAAAGGCAAACTGTTTCAGAAGAAGAAATATTCCTTGCGTACTTCTCGTCTTTGACGGTCTGGTTTATATTTGTGATATACGCAATATTTAAAATAAAAGCTCTACAGACAGATTTACGAGTGTTATCAGCAAACTGATGGATCTGAATTTCAAACTGAAAAATGTATTAACTGCTTCAGCCCAATTTAACATTCTGGAAATGTCTGGTCAATGCTTTGCAATTCCTGGAATGCCATTAACAGAGAATGATGGATTGCGACTGCTCAGTGACATGAACAGATGTTTAAACTTCACATGCATTTAAAACATTTTAATAGCTGCTGAACAGACTGGACAACTTTTTAAACAAAGATCACTTTCGTGTAATAAATTAGCTTCAATTTATACTTAACGATATGTGTGTTTATCTTTAAAGTGAGACAATACAAATGAATGCATACGTTTCGGTAAATGTCATATCTAATAATCTCAATTATGATTTTTGAAGAGCAAGTTATATTTTTAATAGAAAAGATGAAATTTCATGATTTGGATAATTATTGTGCTTATCTTCTGGTCATTATGGGCAACATCTGCAAATTGAAAACCTGTGGGCTCTTAATTAGCCACAAATTTTAATCCCCTACCGAGGTACCAGCTCTGTGACAGATAATGGGGTCACTGAAATCTTGGAGTGAAAAAAGTTGTGTCATTTCTAGCCGGAAGATATTGACCGACTGTCCAAATAATTTATTATCCTCGAGCGTGAACTTATGAAGAAATTCACAACAACTAAATCTTTTCCTGGAGGCTGAGAAAAAACAGAACTCTGTTTGCATTTCTTTTACATGGATGATATGGATAAGGTCAAAATAAACAAGCTGTATAAGTTAGATAAAGAGCTTGTGACTAGAGTCCACGGTTCAAAATCTACAAGCCTCAAGCACAACTGAGGTGAGGGAAAAGGCTCTGCCGCAGGCTAGCGGACGAGAGGACAAAATTGTCTTGGGGTTAGCCGACGTACTTAAAAAGGGACCCGAGCTTTCCTCTCAGGGAGGAACTTAAAATGCGATCAAAAGTAAACGGAGGTACGAGGGGCTGAAGGCGCGACAGAATTTTAAGGACTGTGGACGGAATCGATTGATGTTCTGAATGGCTTTTCTCACTTTAAAGTTTCTCCTGGAACTTCTCTGATTGTTTAAGGTCGAATGAGAATGTTCTTTGATCAGGATACGCTTTCATCAAAAATAATCCAATTTTATTTTTGTTATCAATTATCTGCATGAAAGCACATAAATTGGTCACTTATGTGGCTCCAGAATGTAAAAGATATGCTCCCGCTTACTGATATCACTGGAATTGCTGGAATGGTGGCAAATCCAATTTTAAGATCTCAGTGAGCAAAAACGCATCAAAACTTTATTCTTCCCGTAAAACGTCAAGTACTTTGAACCAAGGGTAATCTCCCTGGACCTAATTTCACTTTAAGCACAGTAATAAACTTTAACAGCTTCGATTAAAAGGGAGCAGATACGGCACCTTGGAAAGTGAATTCGCTTTCTTCTGACTTCTGGAATTTAGTCGAGGCAAATGAGATGAAATTGTTCTCCCTCCGCTTGCCACAATCTCAATCAGAGTCTACAGCGCAGCTCATGCAGGAAATGGAAATTCCACACTGGAGCAGCAGATTGCTTTTCCGAGGCTGGTGTTGTTTAGCTCATAATTTCCAGCTTAAGATTACACAATGCACACACCGGGTGCCCGTAGTGGATAAGCTTTCTATCGCCCACAGCACAAAGCTTCACCAAACATTATGCTCTGTTTCACTTGTGCGTTCATGAACATTAAACCGTGACTTAAAACCGGCAAAGCGTACGCAAATATACTTTAACAAAACCGTCAAGAAAAGAAAAAAAATGTTGCCGTACCTTATTTACTTCTACAATTTCCCGCCTCTCTTCGTTTGCTAAGCGGAGTTGATTCGCCAAGCTACGATCTTCGTGTTTTGTAGTATCGTCTTCCACGTAAGGAATCAGTTGCTGTGGACATATAATGACACTTTAATAAAATCATGCTGTCTCTGCCCTTCCCACCCACCCAGGAGCAGCATAACGAATCTTTGGCTTCGTGGGTACTGTTTTCACTTGAGTTGCGTCCTCAAGTGCCATCTGGAGGATTCCTAACATGCGCCTATAATTTCAGTACTGCTAGAGGTACCATCTTTAGACTGACGCAGTAAACGGAGGCCCTGTTTGCCCGTCCTAGATAACTGCAGATTAGCCCTGGTAAATATGCTCCTCAAACAACCCACCCAATAGGAATAATATTTCAAATTTCTTGCATTACCTTGGACGAAGGAAAATGGTCTGATCCTTAGATACTTTGCTAGTATCTGTAAGCCAGTGTAATGAGACAAAGTACTTCAGTGCCTAGCCTCAGCTGACCAGCGAATCTCCACTGCTACTCAGTCACAGAAAAAATTTTTGTTCTTTCAAAAGACTGGTTTTATGTTACCGTTTACCTATTTTGAGATGCCATTAAAACAGACCGAGTTAAACTCTGAAGTTAAGGTTTCTTTTTAAAATGTACTTTACACTCCAGCAGAATTAGAGAAATACTTATTCAGGTTTCTGCATCGTTATTGAGTTGAGACTTTTGTTGCTTTTGAACTTAATTCAGATGCAAGTCAGGATTCTTCCAAAAAGATGTGATGTTCCCAACATACGGGAAAACGCAAGTAAACCCCACTGGTTTTTTTTTCAGTGTGATTTCCAGAATGAATCTCCGACCCATGCATCAGTTGTGATTCACTTTGGAAATCTGGGAGGCAGGGCCTATTCTCGTTGGAGAGGCTGGCAACACGGTGCTGAGTGGGCCACTGCACATGCACCAATCTATCTGCGTGGAGATCAGCGTATGTGCACTGGTTCCCCCCCCACCCCCTGGATTGCTAGTACAGCAACCCTGCATTGCTGGCTTGCAGAAGTCCCCCACCCTCTGATCGCTGGCCTCCCGGACGTTTCCGGCAAGCTCTGATGTCGCTTCTGCGCCCCCTGCCCCGCCTTCAGTCAGCCCCCATCTCCCCAACATCCCCCCCCCCCCCCCCCCCAACCCCACCCTGCCAGCCCAGGCCTCCCCGACTTCCAGTGCTGAGTTGACTACATGAAAAACAAAAATTAGTTCTGGAAACAAGCGGTGGCCATGACATCCACAGAGAAGCCAGCGAAATGGTTCCCCTGAGGTCACCCAGCCCACTGTGCTATTGGAGCGGCATAGTGGGCTGGGAGAATTGCCCTCCCCTCATCTGTGCTGTAGTGGCTTGTCAAAGAGGCCAAAATGTGCACCAAACCACCAAGCAGATGATTCTAGTTTAATCTGGTTTGTGATGCAGGCCAAAATACTCTAATGGTCTTAAAAACAGAGAGAATTGTTGTTTCTAATCTCTCGAATGCTTTTTTGAAAGACAGGAACTTCCAGACAGTATCCTTTTAAAGAGACAGTCTTGGTTCCAAGCCTTTTACTCTAATTTGCGTTTTGCTAAAGGTGACAATCCAGTTCTCTGTACTTTGGGGGGGGGGGGGGAAGATTATTCACTCAGCTTGTTCTGCTGCTCAAGTTGTTTTTTGGCCCACTGCACATCAGCAGAGGCCGTTTTTCAGGCTTCCTGCTGGGTGCCACGTCCGCCACAAGTTTCCGAGGTAAATATTTCCAGAGTAATCAGCTCCGTGCCGATTACCATATGGAAATCAGGATTTACATCTGATTAGTGGGCCTGGGACTGATGTCTCCTGGCCTGCTAGCATCTCCTAATTCCATCACCGCCAACCAACATACAGGCTAGCAGAGTTTACTCCTGCTCCCCACCAGTGGGGAACAGGCAGCCAACCCTGCTGGAGAGAAGAGAGGCATTACGGTCCCTCCAGGAGGCCGGAGGCAACGGGAGGTTTTCCCTGGGCAATGCCAGCCTGGCCCCTGGCACCGTCCAAGGGGCAAACTGACACTAGCAAGGGGGATGGGCCAGTGCGGGGCAGGGGCGAGAAATCGGTAGGTATTGGGGGGGGGGGCTCTGCTGCAACTTTGCACTTGGGATCACAGGCAGTGGGACTGAGGACGGTGATCAGGGCTGGTCATCTGCACGGATGGTGGGGCGAGAGCGAAATTGGGAGATTCGAGCTGGCTGGGGGAACATCGGGACTGGCCGAGAGTTGCAGGAGGCCGGCGGTCGAGGGGTGCGCAGAGTGTTGGAGGTTCATTCTGGAAATCGTACGAAAAAAACTGGCAGCATTTACTCCTATTTTCCCATAAATTGGGGACTTAGGAATTTTTTTGGGAGAATCCTAGCTCTGGTCTTTGTTATTAGTAAAAGGTTTGCCTCAACAAGCATAAAACCACCTCAAAAACTGAAGAGCTCTAATGTGAGGGGCAAACAATACAATTTCATTAATTATATGTCGAGTGAGTTTATTAAAACATAAACATCCTACTCTATTTCTAAAATGAAGTTTTCGTATCTTTAAAAAGTTTGCAGGGTATATGAAATTTGATTACACGTTTAGGGAATTATTTATAAATCAGGTTACTGTATTGAAGGATGCTAAGTAATAGATCCTAATATTTAAAATTAACTTTCTCTGCTTTTAGCTTTAACTCTAATGAAAAACGTAAGAAATGAAATTTTCATTCATGCAAATCTGAATTCATTAAAAAAAAAGCTTGTCTACAAAGTCTTGAATAAAACCATCTCATTTATTTGGCATTTTTAATGCAATAAAACTTGAGAAGGCATTTCTAGGAGTTACAAACAACATATGAGACTGAATTGCATTAGCAGATATTTGGTCAGATGATCTTAATTGTGGTTAAGAAATGCCTTAAAAAGGAGAAAACAAGGCAGTGAAGGGTAGAGATGGAATTTCCGAGCATTGGGCCTTGCAACTGAAGGCGTGGCCCTCAATGGTGGTGCAATTAAAACAGTGGATGCTCGAGAGGCCCGAGTTAGATAGACGCAGATATGTCAGAGTTGTGGGACTGGAAGATATTAGAGAAACAGGCAGGGATGAGGCCCTGGAAGGATTTTCAAATAAGGAGAAAAAATTTTAAAATAAAGACATTGCTTGAATGTGTGCCCAACGGAGGTTAGTAAGCCAGGAGTGACAGATGAACAGGACTTGGTGCAAATAAAGACACGAGCAGCAGTGTTTTGGATGACCTCAGGATTACAGAGTAGGATATGGAAGACTAACCAGGAGTGCATGGGAGCAATTAAGTCTAGACAGGAAGGAACAAATGAAGGACTTCAATAGCAGATGAGCTGAGACAGGAGCACAGTCAGGTGATGTTAGGGGCATGAAAACTGACAGGATTAGTAATGAAGTGAATGACAGCCTGGCCCCTGGCACTGTCCAAGGAGCAAACTGGCACTAGCAAGGTGATCAGGGCTGGTCATTTGCGTGGATGGTGAGGCGAGAGCGAAATTGGGAGATTAGATGAATTTTTAGATCAATTCGTCGAGGAACCAAAAAGGGAACACGCGACCCCAGATTTGGTATTGTGCGTATATATAGTGAAATATATAGTGAAAAGCTCATCTCAAGGTCAAATGCAACACTGAATTTGCAGATGGTCTCGTTTGTCTCTGGTTTGCCAGGGAAAGGAACGGAGTCAATAAATTTGAAAGGGAGTTTGGACCAAAAACAGTGACTTCAGTTTTCCGAATACTTAATTGGTGGAAATTTCCAGAATATTGGATAGTCTGATAGTTTAGCAACAGCGGAGGAATCGCAAGAGGCGGTGGTGAGGTAGAGTCGGTGTGATTGGTGTTCACGTAAAAGCTAATGCTGCTCTTTCAGATGATGTCACCAAGGCGTAACAGATAGATGAGAATAAGAGGGGAGCAAAGGATGAATCTTTGGGGGCCACCAGAGATAATGGTGCAGTAGCAGGAGGAGTAACCATAGAAATCAATGTACTAAAATCAGAATTATATTGATTTCAGATCCAATGCAAAGAAACTATAAAAGCAAAGGAGCTCATTCCTTTGGAAGGAAATCATGATCAGATCCTCGCAGAATCTTTGGTGTGTCAAATGTGGTGAATGTCATATTTATTTAAAAGCGCCCCAGTTTTAAATCACACAACCCTTCAAACTATATTACGGGAAACTTCTGTACAATAATAAGAACATAAGAAATGGGAGCAGAAGTAGGCCATCTGGCCCTTCGAGCCTGCCCCGCCATTCAATAAGATCATGGCTGATCTGTCGTGGCTCAGTTCCACTTTCCCGCCCTCTCCCCATAACCCTTAATCCCTTCTCTTATCAAACGATAATCAACGAGTTCCCAAATTGCTGAATGTTTTATTACATAAAAATAATACTTTAAATTGGGGACAATATCGGAGGGTTGCTTTGGGCTGCATTGCAGTGCTTAAGTTGGAGCTTGGTGAGTGAGGGAGTTTGGTGAAGAGGGGAAGGAGGTGCTCCTTCATTTTTCCACCTTTCCTCAGGAAGAAGAGGAACTTTCTTGATTAAGTAGAGCCTGGTGAGCATTTCTGCTGCCCGTAATATTCTCTGAGCTAGAGAAGGCAAAAGTTAAGGGAGTAATTTAAGGGTAAGTCATGGCACAGCAGCTCGGCCATGTGGAACGCTCCTCCTGTGATGTGGGAATTCAGGGTGACTACGTGTGCTGGAAGTGTCTCCAACTGCAGTTACTTGGAATCCGTGTTTCAGAGTTGTGGGTGGAGTCACTCTGGAGCATCTGCAATGATAGCGTCCTCAATGACTGCATGTACAGCGAGTTGGTCACATTATAGGTAGACTGCACAGACAGAAAGGGAACAGGTGACTGCCAGACAGAGTCAAAGTACCAGCAAAGTAATGCAGGAGCTCTCTGAATCTAACTCCTCCTTTAACAGATTTCCTGTTTTGGATACCACTGGGGTAGATGGTTTCTCAGGGAAATCGAGAAAGACCCAACTCCACGGGACAGCGAGTGGCTCACTCTACAGCAGAGTTTTGGGGGTGGGGGGGATAAAAAGTGGGAGAACAATAGTAACAGGGGATTCTACTGTAAGGGGAACATAGAGAAGTTCTGCAGCTGCAGATGTGACACCAAGATAGGAGAGTGCCTCACTGGTGCCAGGGTCAAAGATCTCACTGAACAGCTACAAGATATTTGGAAGGGGAAGGGTGAACAGCCAGAGATCACGGTCCACATTGGTACTAACGACATAGGTAAAAAGAGGGATGAAGTCCTGATAGTAGAATATAGGGAACTAGGAAGTAAATTTAAAAGCAAGATTCAAGGGAAGTAATCACAGGATTATACCCAGTGCCACATGCAAGCGAGATCAGCAATAACAAAATAGACCAGATGAATGTGAGACTGGAGGGATGCCTTAAGGAGGGAGGGATTTAGATTCCTGAGGCGCTGGGACTGGTTCTGGGGAAGATGGGAGCCGTACAGCTGGAAGGGTTGAACCCAAACAGGATTGAGACCAATATCCTCGTGGAGTATTCACGAGCATTCGAGGGAAGGGTTTCAGTTAGTGTGGTAGGGGGTGGGAACTTGAGCAGGGAGACCCCGTGAGATGGAAACAAAGAAAGAAAAGCAGAAAGCAAAAAGTGGATTCAGAGAAAATGAGAGCTAGCAGAAAATAGTGTTCTAGGACAAAAAGAGTGTAAAAATGTTTTAAAAAAGTCTAAAATTTACGGAGCATTTGCAATAAGGTAAACAAATTAAGAGCACAAATAGCTGTAAACGGGTACGATGTCACCGCCAATCCAGAAACCTGGCTGCAGAGTGACAAGGGATGGGAACTGAATGTGCAAGGGTACTCAACATATACAAAGCATGAGCAAAATGGAAAAGGAGGCGACATGGCAATGTTAGTTAAGGATGAAATCAGTGCAATAATGAAAACCTAGATATAGAATCAGTCTAGATGGAACTAAGAAGCAACAAGGAATGTAAAATATTAATGGGACATGTCTTCAGGCCTCCAAACAGTAGTGGTGAGGTAGGGGAAGACATAAAACAGGAAATAAGAGATGCAAAGATAATATAATAAAGGTGCCATATTAGTCATGGGTAACTTTAGTAGACACACAGACGAGGCAAACATCATTAGCGACAATACCGTGGTGGATGAATTCTTGACGCGTACACGAGATGAATTTTTAGATCGGTTCGTCGAGGAACAAAATAGGGAACACGCGACCCTAGATTTGGTATTGTGCGCTCAAAGCGTTAATTAATGATCTTGTTGTGCAGGATCATTTAGGGAACAAGTGACCGTAAGATGATGGAATTCTTCGTCAGCCCAGAAAATGAAGAAGTCCAACCTGAAAGTAGGTTCATAGAAATCATAGAAACTCTACAGTACAGAAAGAGGCCGTTCAGCCCATCGGGTCTGCACCGACAACAATCCCACCCAGGCCCTACCCCCGTATCCCTACGTATTTTACCCACCAATCCCTCTAACCTACCCATCACAGGACACTGAGGGGCACCTAACCCGCCCATCTTTGGACTGTAGGAGGAAACCGGAGCACCTGGAGGAAACCCATGCAGACGTGAGGAGAAAGTGCAAACTCCACACAGACAGTGACCCAAGCCAGAAATCGAACCCAGGTCCCTGGAGCTGTGTAGCAGCAGTGCTAACCACTGTGCTACTGTGCCACCCAGGTTCTGAAATCTAAACAAAGGAAACTACAAAAGGAAGAGGTGCGAGTTTACTAAGATAAACTGGGGCACTTCATTAAAAAGGAAGATGGTGATAGACAATGGTTACTATTTAAGGAACAAATGTTTGCATTGCAACAATTATACATGCCTTTCTGGTGCAAGAACACAATAGGAGAAGTGATCCAACCAGGGCTAACAAAAGACATTAGATAGTATTAGATCCAAAAAGGAGTCATATAAAGTTGCTAGAAAAAGTAGCAAGAACTGGGAGCAGTTTAGAGTTCAGCAAAATGAGAACCAAGAAGTTCATTAAGATGGAAAATATAGGGTAATAAAGAATAAACTTGCAAGGAACATAGAAGTAGACTATAAAAGCATCTATATGTAAAAAGAAAAAGATTAATCTACACAGATATAGGTGTCTTACAATCTGACAGAATCCATTTTTTAAACATTCTTAATCTTCTTCCAATTTATTACTGATATACCTCAAAAATGTCACAGAATTCCTACAACGTAGAAGGAAGCCATTTGGCCTATCAAGTCTGCATTGACAACAACAATTCCACCCAGGCTCCATCCCCATAACCCCACCATGTATTTACCCCGCTAATCCCCCTGATGCTAAGGAGCAATTTAGCACGGCCAATCCAGCTAACCCGCACCTCTTTGGAGTGCGGGAGGAAACCAGAGTGCCCAGAGGAAAGCCACGCAAACGCGGGAGAAAGCGCAAACGTGGACGTGTTGGTTATCGTCTTCCAAAATTCTCTAGATCGTGGAAGTGTTCCAGCAGATTGAAGGTTGGCAAACGTAAATTAACTATTTAAAATGGAAGGGAGGGAGGCAGACAGAAAGGGAGAAAACAGGAAATACCAGACTGGTTAACCTAATATCAGTAATAGGGAAACTGCTAGATTCTATTATGAAGGATGTGACAACAGGACACGTAGAAAATATCAATAGGATTAGACAAAGATATATAAAAAGAAAGTAACGTTTGACAAACCTACTGAAGTTTTTTTTGAGTCTATAACTAGAAGACTGACGAGAGTGAACCAGTGGATGTGGTGCATTTGAATTTTTATAGGCTTTTGATGAAGTTCCATGTAAGAGGTTAGTGTGTAAAATTAAAACACATGGGATTGAGGGCAATACATTTTCACGAGCTTTGGCTCAGACAGGAAACAGAGTATAGGAACAAATGTGCCTTTTTCAGAGTGACAGTGGAGGCTAGTGAGGTACTGCTGCCACTGAAAGCTTACTTAAGTTTATTTATTAGTGTCACAAAGAGGCTTACATTAACATTATAGTGAAGTTACTGTGAAAATTCCCTAGTCACCACACTCTGGTCTGTTCAGGTACACCGAGGGAGAATTTAGCATGACGAACGCGGCTACCTAGCACGTCTTTCAGACCGTGGGAGGAAACTGTAGCACCCGGAGAAAACCCATGCAGGCACGGGGAGAACGTGCAGACTCCACAGAGACAGTGACTCAAGCCAGGAACTGAACCTGTGTCGCTAACCACACTACCACCATGCCACCCTGCTCCAACTGATTCTCACGTCAGATCCAACTCATGTCATTTGACTGGCATACACTCCATTCTCGGAGAAACACAACACTCAACAGAAGTGCCACTAATATAATTACAAACCATTAAAAAAAATGCAACAAAATCAGTTAGCAGTTCCTCGAAGAGTGTGAACAGGAGTTTAAACATAAACACAGCAACCAGAGGTTAAGGATATCTCTTTTTTAAAAATTCATTCATGGGATGTGGACATCACTGGGAAGGTCAAAATTTGTTCCACCACCTTAATTTTGCTTGGAAAGGCAGCCGTGAGCCAATTCTTTAACCACTGTAATCCATGTGCTGCAGGTACACTCAGCGTAATTAGGAAGAATTTTCCAGGATTTTGGTCTAGCAACAAGTAGGATCCAGTGTCTACACTGATGTGAAATGGTCTGCCTGATTTTAATTTTTAGTCCACATTTTTATAATAGCTTGATACAACTATATAAAACGAGTGGCTTGTTAAGTCATTTAAGAAGGCAGTTAAGAGTCAACTATATTGCTGTGGGTCTGAAGTCACGTGTTGGACAGATCAGGTAAGCCTAAAAGGCATTAGAACAAATTGATTTTAGCAACAAAATGGTTGTTTCACGGTCAACAGGATGGTGATTAGCTTTGCATTCCAGAATTATTTGCCTGAATTTAAATTCCTCAGTTGCTGTGATGACATTTCAACTTGTCTCTCTGAAGTATCAGTCTGTCTCCCCAAATTCCTAGTCTAGCTTCTTTTAGGTCAAAAGAAGTAGACAAACTCAAATTACATTAGGACAAAGTAAAAGGGGCAGCTCCCCAAAAGGAAGGGGGAACGGCCCCGAACAAAAACAAGAAGTACAAAGGGAACTTAAGGCGCGTCAAATCAAAACGTGACTGTCGGGGTCTATAACGCACCTCAGCCCCTGCGGTGCCCAGCGGGCACGGAAGGCGTCAACTGCGCCCGTGGACACCGCACCCTCCCTCTCCGGGGACACCTGGCCACGAACGTAGCCGCGGTAGAGGAGCAGACAGTCAGTATGGACGCCCCCCCCCCCCCCCCCCCCTCCCCCCGGACCCATTTATTGATGGCGCGTCTCGCCAGGCCCAGGAGCAGGTTCACGAGGAGATTGGCATCCTGGCCCTCCCCTCTCCGCACCAGGTGTCCGTAGATCAGGAGCGTGGGACTGAAGTGCAAACAAAACATCAATAAAAGGTGTCTGAGAAAATCAAAAAGGCTGTGCAATCTATAACATGAAACGTAGACGTGGTCCACGGACTCCACGAGGCCGCAGAAAAGGCAGTCTCGGGAGCCCGTGAACCGGAAAAACATACGGTTGTAGAACTGCTGTGCTATCGCTCCATCTCTTGCAAAGATGTCAGTTTTGGTTCAGTTGAATCAGAGGTTGAGAGTTCAAGTCCTAAAACGGAGATCTGAGCACATGATCTCGAGCACAACTTAGTACGACACTGAGGGAGACTTATATTAATGGGGACACCATCTTTCAGCTAAGATGTTAAACAGAGATAAGATGGATGTAAACGATCCCATCTCACTATTCTAAGAATATCAGGGGACTTCCCCCCAGGATGCGTAGGCAACACATTCTGCAAACAACATCATTAAAACAAATTCTGTGGTTTTACCTCATTGCCGTGCACAAATTTGCTGCTGCAGTTTTGTCCATCACAATGGCAGCACTTAAAAAGTGCTTCATTGGCCGTAAAGTGCTTTGGGATGGCGTGAGGCTATATAAATGCAAGTCTCTCTTTATTAACAATACCT
Organism: Carcharhinus amblyrhynchos; assembly: GCF_965287045.1. Taxonomy (NCBI): domain Eukaryota; kingdom Metazoa; phylum Chordata; class Chondrichthyes; order Carcharhiniformes; family Carcharhinidae; genus Carcharhinus; species Carcharhinus amblyrhynchos. Next base: position 155,636 of record NW_027650093.1, on the reverse strand, counting down.
AAATCACTACTAAGTTTGCTGCAATCACATTAAAACATTTCTGTTATTTCTTAATGCTTTCAATAAGTTAATCCATATGTTTTTTGACCTCATCCTAATAAAAAAGTAAAGCCACCATAGCCCCAGATGACCAAAGGCTGCTCTCCCCTTTTGAGAGAGAGAGCCAACTGGTGGTGATTTCACCTGAGGATCACCACACCTCAAGCGAGATGCAAGACTGAGAAGGCAAACTTTTGTGAATAACCTCATCTTTAAACTGTTACTTGGCCACATTGCTTGGCGCAATTTAGCAAATCATTTCTTCCAATTTATTTACGGTCAGAGTGAACAGCAGTGACCGTTTGATTCTTATAGAATCTACCGTTCACGGTCCTGCAGAGTGCATTTCCTACTGCCAAGTCAATTTTCAAACAAGCTAGTTAATTTGGTACTAATTATACAAGTTCAAAAAGACCCACGGGAGAAGGCTTTCAAATAATTTATTTTTGCTGGAAATCTGCTCAAAGAAGTCTAGCAGATTAGCGAGGCATAATCTACTGCTTTGAAATTAAAACGGTCCAACCGATTAGGGTCTCTCCTTATATTAGAGGGCTGTGGATAGAATCTGTAAAATCTGCACCAGCATTAACCATCACAAACTTTGGTCTGAAATGCCCGAGTTTGTGTATCACTCAACATTTATGTATCAGGATAGCATTGTGTGGACTACTGCCCAAAAGTAGTACAATAATTGCACGACACATGGTTCAATGGAAAAGATAGAAGTTTATGAATAATCTATTGACGAGAGAACATGAGCCAAAAATAGAAAATGCTGGAAAACTTCAGCAGGTCTAACAGCATCTGTGGGGAGAGAATAGAGTCAACGTTTCGAGTCCAGATGATCCTTTGTCAGAGCTGCTGAGAATTGCTAGCATTTTCTGTTTTTCATTCAGATTCCAGCATTTTGCTTTTATGTGAGAGAATATGAGCAGTTACTTCCTCTCACTGAAATATTTTTGATATGACTATGTTCCCCTCTTCAAATCTTAGAGTTACCCAGGGTGTGCCAAACTCAAAATGCTATTGTGCCTCTGTCCATTGCTTTTTAAACACAACACAAAAAGATTCCAGATATTTCTTACCTCCATTGGGACGGGATCTAAGCCAGCGCAATTTTCATTACATTTATCGTAGACTAGTCGCAACTTCCTGAAAAGCACAGACAATTGGCGAAGATGTTCTTGCAGCTTCCCCTGCCTATCCTGGTGTGTGGCAGTGTGATACGATACACCGTTTGGCAACTGAAAAAAAAGCATAATTATTTTAGGATAAAAATTTCAATTCACCACATCACGATATCAATCCGTGAACAAATCCTTCAGACCAACCAAAATACCACTCTTGATAAATTAAGTGATGTTATCATAGAAGTCATGAGGTGCTAGCAAAGTTATTTCTTGACTAAGATTTCTTAGGTTTGCCACTACAGCAGGGTTTAGGTTCAACTTAAGCACAAGGCGCTTTAGTCACAAGGTTTGCCAAGTCATCATGGAAACTAAAACACTTTCCTACACAAGGAACAGGATGTTTTACTTTGCTGAGCTATAGGAAGCAGGAAAACTTATGATCCAATTGTGGTCACAAAATTACATCTTTTTCTGACAGGTTAGGCATGCCAGGTTTAACTCAATATTTCAAAAGCAAAAACTGTCTGCGTTCAACCAGGGAGGAAAGAGAATCGTGGAGATCCAGACAGAGGATAGGAGGTGAACAGAAACAAAAATTGAGATCGAGACAAAGAAAAAGGGTAGAGATAAAAATCGTGATCCTTCTAAATAAATAATGCAATAATGAGTTGTCGGCAAAATCCTTCCCATCTCTAAAAACCCTGGCAGGTAAATGCCTCACCTGGGGGAGAGGGGTTAGCACTTTCACAGTAAGATTCACTTTGCTACGATACAAAATGTTTTCCCCGACATACACGGTTTAAAAAGTTACATTAGTTGAATATCAGGAACAAATATATCAATGGCATTTTCCTTCATTGTTTTAATGAATCATCTTAAATGCATGTCCTCTGGTAACGGATCCTCCCTCCAGTGAGAACGGTTTCCCTCCCATCTCTTCTTTGGTCTGAATTTTGCACCGTTGGACACGCGCGCTCAATAGTCATGAAATTGTTTTGACGATGGGGTAAAAACACCATGGAACTGTACACAAATACTGGATTTTACAAAGGACTGGACCTTTATATTATAAAATGGACACAAACTCCAAAGATGGATGAGAATGTACAGTGAGAAGTCTCACAACATCAAGTTAAAGTCCAACAGGTTTATTTGGTAGCACAAGCCACTAGCTTTCGGAACGCCGCTCCTTCAACAGGTGAGTTGGATTTCAGTTCACAAAGAGGGCATATAAAGACACAAACTCAAATTTACAAAATAATGGTTGGAATGTGAGTCTTTACAGGTAATCAAGTCTTAAAGGTACAGACAATGTGAATGGAGAGAGGGTTAAGCAAAGGTTAAAGAGGTGTGAATGGTCTCCAGGCAGGACAGTTAGTGAGATTTTGCAAGTCGTGGGGATTACAGATAGTGTGACATGAACCCAAGATCTTGGTTGAGGCTGTCCTCATGTGTGCGGAACTTGGCTATCAGACTCAGACACTGTACTCCCCCCCCCCCCCCCCCCCCGGCCAACCACCACCAGAAAAATGTGACCCACATCCTCCCCCCACCCAGAGAATGATCTGACCCGCCACCCTTCTGCCCCCTACATCTGAGTCAGAGAGCCGTTGGAAGCGCTGTACGGGCTTCTTCAGCAGCTGGAGCGCCCGATTCAGACTTTCATTTAGCAGGTCCGTTACGGCGCGGTTCCGGATTGGCAAACGCGGTTATAAAGGGGGAAAGGCTGATAAAGTCGGGCGGGCGGTTCATTAATTCAATTTAAATGCAAATACATTTAAATCGCTGTTGCGCAAAGCGGATCGCCGCCATTCGGTAAATCGGCAATCCGGTAAAGTCCTCACATCTGACTTTACCGCACTTCCGCGCCCCAAACGGCAATGGTACAATCAGGCCCATAGTGTCCCGACTCCGATACCCAATGCCCTGCCTGATGAAGACCAAACGCCTTCTTCGCCACTCTGTTTACCTGTGACGCCACTTTCAACAAACTATGTACTTGTATTCCAAGGTCCATTTGTTCCTCAACACTCTCCAGGGTACCACCATTCACTGTGTAACTCCTACCCGGTTTGACTTTCCAAATTGCAATACCTCACGCTTAGCTGCATTGAAATCCATTTGCCAATCCTCGGCCCACTTGGCTAACTGATCGAGATCCTTCTGTAATTTTTGATGACCTTTGTCACTATCAAATGATATCCCGTATCTCCACCTGGAATATTATATCCGGTTTTGGTCTCCTTATTTGAGGAAGGAGGTGCAATGGATGCAGTTTGGAGGAGGTTCACCATGCACGTGTTTTAGCATTTCTCCTTACATTTTAGTAGTTAGTAAACTTATTGCATCTTTACTCAAGAAAGCCCAGTTAAATTGGCTACTTTTTAAACACAACAGGTCTGGAAAAGGGAAAGGGAGGCTTGTTAGATTAAAACTTGTTACTACCAGCAGAGGTTGGGTTGAATAAAGACACGAAGGCATCCAGGTTGTAACAATTTGGGGTTATCCTAGCTCGGAGGTGACAAATCGAGGGGTCTCACCCAGAACAATTTTTGTGGGACTTCACCTACGATCGATCGTGGCAAAATACACATCTGGCCACGATCGGCCACAGAACACAGGAGTTGCCCTCGAGTCAATATTGACTTCGCACGCTATCGAGTTTCATGACATCGGGTCAAATACGGACAAGGAAATGTCTCTCCCCCCACCTCAGCTGACGAATCAGGGCTCCTCCATATTTAACATCAATTGGAGCAAGCGTGACATGACGAAGGGCACAGAATGTACACTGGGTGGGGGAATTAAAATCTCCATCACCGAGGGTGACTTGGCAGTACCGTTACAGACTGAGCTGGTCGACTCTAAAGGGCATAAGCTGCATACTGGGTCTGCGGCAGGTAGTAAGGGAACCAATAAAAGAGAAAACGTATTTGACCTCATCTGCACTAACCTGCCTGTCGTAGATGCAGCTGTCTCGGCCAGTGTTGGATATCCGTAGGGCACAGTCCTTATGGAGATGAGGTCTCACCTTCACGTAGAGGATACCCCCAACCTTGTTGTCTGGCACCACCGTTGTGGTGAATGGGATAGATTTCAAACAGCGACTCAAGACTGCACAACTATGAGGCACTGTGGGCCATCAGCAGCAGCAGAACTGCACTCAACCACAATCCGTAACCTCACGGCCTGACATATTTCCAAACTAACATTACCACCAAGCCGGGGGATCAACCCCGGTTCAATGATGAATGCAGGAGGACGTGCCAGGAGCAGCGTCAAGTTTACCTAAAAAAATAAGGTGTCAACCTGGTGAAGAGACAATACAGGACTACTTGCATGTCTAACAGCATAATCAGCAAGTGGTAGATAGAACTAAGCTCTGCAATCGTGCCATTTCCAACTGTAAATGGTGATCAATAATTGAACAACTCACTGGAGGAGATGGCTCCACAAATGGGTCAATGGGAATTGGGGGCAAAACTCTCTGCTGGTTGGATTCGTAGCTAGCACAAAGGAAGGCAGTTGTGGCTGTTGCTGCTCAATCATCTCAATTCTAGATTATCACTGCAGTAGGGTAGAATCCCAGGCCCATCCATCTTCAGCTGCTTCATCAATGGGCTTCCTTCCATCAGAAGTGGAGATGTTCGCCGATGAACGCGCAATGTTCAGCACCTTGGGAGACTCCTCAGATACCGAATCAGTCCATTTCTGAATGCAACAAATCTAGAAAATATCAAGGCTTGGGATGGACAATAAATGCTGGCCTGGCCAGTGAACCCCACATCCCTTCAACGAATACAAAAAGATCTTTGCTGGTCTTATTTCCTCCTCATTTCTTCAGTTCCTCTTTGCACCTAAAATATTCTACTCGACTGCCTATCGTATTAGGATCCTGACCTTTATCACAGGCCCCCCTCGTCTGTTTTATTTTAATTTCAATTTCTTCAGGCATTCAAGAATTTCTAGTTTTGGATGCCTTTCCCCCTAACCCTCAATATCCAGTCTGTACCCAAATTAGCATTTCACTGAAGGCCTCCCATTGCTCAGCTATGGTTTAAACTTTGTTTCCATCCCAGTTGAGACAGATACCTTTGCAACACCGTGAAATGAACCGGCTTCCAGATTATACCATTACTTTTTCGGTAACTATTCCAAACGTAATTGTATTTTGTGTTCCTCGACTGGAAGAGAACAGTCTTGCCTGGTGATAGTACAGTGGTGTTCATTCATTCGTTGCCATAGCATCGACATGGCATTTGGCCTCTGATCTTCAGTTAAGCGTTCTGCAAGGCGGCCCTCACGACATACAACAGCGCAGAGTCACTGAACAGAAACTGATAGCCAAGTTCTGCATACGTAACATGGCCTCAACCAGATCTTGCACGTCACACTGTCTGTAACCCCCACAACTTGCCCAGACTTGCAAAATCTCACTAACTTTCCTGTCTGGAAACAATACACATCTTTTTAACCTGTGCTTAATGCTCTCTCCACTCACACTGTCTGTACCTTTAAGACTTGATTAGCTGTAAAGTCTCACATTCCAATCATTAGTCATGTAAATTGAGTTGGTGTCTTTGTGCCCTGTTTGTGATCAGAACTCCCACCCAGCTGATGAAGGAACACCAGTTCCGAAAGCTAGTGGCATTTGCTACAAATAAATCTGTCGACCTGGTGTTGTGAGACTTCTTACTGAGTCTCAGTGTTCTCAGAGATCCATTTCCAGGGTGTCCATTCTCTTTCTTCAATGGTGGGTCAGTGAAATGGGTCAATACGGCACCCAGATACGATGACAGAACTAGCGCCATCGTGCCTGCCCCACCGTGGAATATAGCGTTAAGCTCCCGGTTGCATAATTAATGAGATCGGAGCTGGAAGATATGGCATTGTTTCTTGCCAGCCTTCAGTCGGAAGCGTACCTTGTTCCTACCCCCGCCACAGGACTTGTCCCCCGTGGGAGAATGCCACCTCACGTTCCCAGTTCTGATTGACATCATTAACTCTGTGGCATTGTTCCATGCCAATGTTTTCTTGGCAATAATCTATCGAAGTAACTATTCAGTGACTGCGTACAACTCTATTATTGTAAGGCTTACTGTGTTTGCCAATATTTGTCTAAATGAGATTGGAACATGGTGCTCAAGGCCAATGCAGCTTATCATGTCATTTTTTTTCTAGGTTGGTATTCTATGCAACCACACATAGATGACATTCTAACTCATACAGACCGAGCTTGTATCGTTGAAACAAGTCAGACCACAACATCCGAACGTAGCCCAGCGCTCAAAATTTCTATTTTTCAGACTCTGTTCCCTGTGGATGCTTATTTTTTTGTGCTTGCTCCATTTGCTCTCTCGATGGTTTAAAAAAAATGCATACTATCTCAATGGTGTAACACTGCATTACTGGTCAACGGTGTAAAGAAAATAATTGATCTCAGCTGGCTGTCCTTTCCCTGGTTCCTTCCCTAATGTGCAAATCAGCCAGAACGCCCATTTCTGTTACTTGTATCCCCTGCTAAAAAGTGTATCTGAGTCAGGAACAACTATAGTTACGATCCTCCTGTAGTCAACCAGTCAAGACCATCGGTCAGGCTAACTCAGATGCCACCTGATTGATGTACCAATAGTGCTGCGTTTCTGTCTTCCTGCCCGTCAGTTACTGACATTTCAGGCACCGTTGTGAAAAACACAAAAGAAAGTGAGCAAAACACAAGTTTGACGGACAGAAATTGACAAAAAGATAGCTTCAAAATCATTAAAAACATTTTGGAATAGAGTCGACAATGGATCAAATCAAATGTTAACATGCTCATGATAACACAAGTTGGTGGAGTCTGTTTCATAAAGTTGCTGCGAATTCAAGTCTGACGTTAGCTACCTTCTGTGATGTGGCAAGAGCCACTGCCATCTGTTAATCCTCCAGCCTTCGAGATTCCGGGTGCTGAAGTGGCAAATGTAGCAAGTCCTGGAAAATGGGTTTTTTCCAGGCAGAGAGAAAAACTTTTTCAGGGAAGCTACGAACTCACCAACAATTCCCCGTATCTTTACGACCGGCCACGTACAGAGATGGAGACAGATAGATCCGACCACTTTTCTCTGGCCGTAATTTCAAGGGCCAGTCGAAATGACTGCTTCATTAGACGTTTAAATTACTTTTTCTTCACTTATAGTTTCTTCCCTGTTTGTATCCTGCAGAATTCTGACTTTCTCCTCTGTAATATTATGGTTATGGTAGATAATAGCAAGGGATGGTCAGTAAAATCCTATATTTTTAGCAGTCCAAAAGCCCCTTTAATCTGTTACAGCATATTCTTAGACTGCTTTCCGGTTTCTCCGATCGCTTTTGTTTTAAAATGTTTCCCTTCCTTTAATTCCATTTTAATTGACCTATTAATTCATTTTGAAGGCAAAATATTTAATTTACTTTTCTTTTCTTGGGCATATACTGATTTAGCTGAAATTGTTCATCAATATGTGTGTTATCAGGAGTTTTGTGTCTACAGTGTATATGGTACATAGCCACGCGATTAGTCAGTCAATTTTCTCAGACTTCGCTATTCCAATCTCTGTGATTGCTGAGACAATTAATCATGAAAGAGGGGTGAGAGGTCAGAGATGTAACAGACAACAAACCAATTATGTATTTGCAGTGCCACTTTTCCAGACAGCTGCCAGAGTTAAGTTCTTCCTGCTCACAAATACATTCCACAGCTTCAACAGCCTTAATTTACCTCTGGTTTAAAGGGTGGGGAGTTTACTCATAATTTTGTACTATAAAACAAATAATGTAAATGACATAACAGCAAATTAACTAACAGGTGAACAAAATTCCAACTTTATTTGCAGTCAAGAGCTACAATAAATTAACAGGTTGCTCGTACAAGAAAACGTCAGCTGCATATAGAATCTAGTTACAACAGTGAATTTAACTGGTGGCTACTTTATTTTACAGAATTCTAATCAAGTGTAACAAACACCAATTTGGACAATAAAATACACAAACTGAAAATGTGAAAATATCTCATGGAGAACAGGTAAAGAGAAAAGATGGTGTTAGACTGGAAAGTACCCAATTCCACTGAGGTGAAAGAGAATTTATTCCACGCAAATTGGTTGGAAAGCCCCCTGGAACTTATAATCGAATTGTATTGGTGCAAAATTGATCGTGTGTGGGTTTTCTGAGTTGTCTGAAGGACCCAACTGGAGGGCACATTCCCTAACGGTCAATTTTAAGTTACTGAGCAACAAACAAAACAAGAACAGATCATTTCCTGCTGCACAAGAGCTGTTCTTTGGATGCCAAGAAAAGCTGTTTTCAATTGCAAGAAGATTAATGTTTGTAAAGCTACTGACATGACCTGATCAATGTCTGTGAATGAAAAGATTTATAGACAGTTTGGAGCTTGTGCATTTTCAAACAAATCCAGTGTTCAAAGGAAGTCATACAAAGTTTTGTAAAAACTGGGTAAAACATTCATAGTTTTTAACGAGCAGAAAAAAATTCAGCCACCGAAAACTGATGACACATTTACGCACAGAGTTACCGATTATTTTAAGGCTCATAAATATAACCATTTTGTTTCTGTCATGTTCTAGTTGTACAAACAGCAAAACCTCGCTCCATTATAAGGCACGCAAATACAGCAGCTCCCAGGACAAAGGAATCAGATGACTGATTATGCAGACATTTTTGAGATGGAAAGTTTGAAATTTCAGAACTATTTCTTCAACATATACCTTGCTGCAGTTATCCAAAGTCTTGGTGAGGTCCTGGAACATCGTGTGCAATTTTGGTCTCCTTATCTGAGGAATGATGTTCTTTCTACAGAGGGAGTACACCAAAGGTTTACCAGGCTGATGTACGAGGACAGACTGGGTCAGTTAGGATCATATTCGCTGGAGTTTGGCGGCGGCGGCGGGTGGGTGGGTGGGGTGGGGGGGTGTTGGGATTGCATAGAAACCTATAAAATTATAACAGGACTGGACAGGGCAGGAAGGATGTTCCCAATGGCGAGGGGCCTGTTTGTGAACAGAACTCCCACCTACCTGATGAAGGAGCAGCACTCCAAAAGCTAGTGGCTTGTGCTACCAAATAAACCCGTAGGACTTTAATCTGGTGTTGTGAGACTTCTTACCGTGTTTATCCCAGTCGACTGCCTGCATCTCCGCGTCAGGGGAGTCCAGAACTAGGGGTCACCATCTGAGGAGACCATTTAGGACCGAAACGAGGAAAAATTTCTTCACCCAGAGAACGATAAGCCGATGGCATTCTCTACCACAGAAAGCGGTCGTGTGTTTTCAAGGAGGGGTTAGATGTAGCTCTTGGGGCTAAGGATATGGGGGGAAAGCAAAAGGAAGGGTTACTGAGTCGGATGGTCAGCCATGACCATAGCGAAGGGCAAAGCAGGCTTGAGGGGATGAATGGCCTACTCCTGCTCCTATTTTCTACGTTTCTACATGAAGAGGTTCAAGAGCCAAAACAAAAGAGTGGCTGCAGGCCAATTACTGTGCCATGTTGCTGGACTGTTTATACTGCTGCAGCAAGACCCTGGATTAGTAATTGCAAAGTCCACAGGAGGTGGTGCAGAAGGTGGTCATTCGGTCCACAGAGAGTTTTTTGTGCCAACTTCGTCTGCTTTATTGACAGTTGTTCTTAATTTTATTCAAGAGGAACCGATACAGATTTCAGCCCACAAGAATTAACAAAATTGCAATTTAAAGAACACAGGAGAAATATCCACAATTCACCCTAACCAGCAATAAATGAAGCCATCCCTGCAAAACATGACACGAAATGTTGTGAAGTAAATACGCTCAAAAATTAAAGAAATTGCAGATTATATCTTGGAGTTCAACACACCCTAGTGGCAAAATCTAAAACTACATCAGAAAACATTTCATAGCTTTCATCAATCAAGACAGTTGTACCCCGTCATTGTTTTTAACGACCTGCTTATTATTTGTATGTTAATACGCTCTTTATTTATAATATTCAGGTCATGGGCATTAACAGAGACGTTCACCCAGTGCTCATGCATATAGGATGTGATTGTAGGGTTGAAGATCATGGAATCCCTACAGTGCAGAAGGAAGTTATTTGCCTATCAAGCTTGCACAAACAACGATCTCACCCAGGCCCCTGTCCCTGTAACCCCGTGTATTTATCCTGCTAATCCCCCGACACTAAGGGGTAATTTACCATGGCCAATCGACCTAACCCGCACATCTTTGGAGTGTTGGAGGAAACCCAAGCAGACACGGAGATAATGTGCAAACTCCACACAGACAATGACCTGCAGCTAGAATTAAAACCAGGTCCCTGGCGCTGTGAGCAGCAGTGATGCAGATATGTAATGTGTATCTTTGTAAATAAGAAGTCCTGAGTGCATAAAATCTAAGCTTCAGTTCTATCCTTCACTGCCTGACTTTCGGAGTTCTAACCTCGTGTTTCAACGTCTGCATTTATATAAAGAATTCATGTAAAAATCAATCTGAGTATAAAATAGTCATGTTGGCAAGAAAGAAGATTTTATGAATTCATGCATAATTAAAATTAATGGACATAAAATACTGCAGAGCTCATTGCACGATATCCCAACATGTAACATTATCGTGCAAATTTGTACAAAGAACATAAGAAATAGAAGCAGCAATAGGTACTGTTAAAGGAGTATAGGATTACTTGGGACTAAATGACTAATAGATTAAAATAAAGTAATTTAGAGTGAATATAGGACAGAAAAAGGACAAAGTACCTGAAGTTACAAAGGTGCTGTTTTGCATAAAAATACATAGAAGCACTGTTAGAGAATTTAAACATATATTTTTCAATATTCTGTACACCTTGGCCAACTACACGCTTCCCCAAGGCATGGTGGAATATAGCTAAGTAAAAAAGAACCATATTTCTTTAAAACAATACAACTATTAAGTGAAATAGAAAAGCACTCTCTTACTAGCGCGGGTCTCAGATAGTTTGGGCAATCCCAGACAGCCAAATGAATAGAGTAATACAATTTTTCCGAAAAAGAATTGCTCAGTACATAGCGAGACGGTCGGAAAAATGTTCCGGATTTACGTATTGAGGTTGCTAGGACACGGTGGGCAACGACTTCCAGACTGTACGGACCTATATATTTTCATGATGCCAGATGGTGGAATATTATTGGTCAAGGTAAAAAATTCACACTAACATGATTGGCTCATCTGGTTAGGATGAACAGAATAGGCAGGCAGATGATTGCTGAAAAATGTATAAATGTAATACTGATAATGTAAATTAGAATAACTTAGGGCTGCCCTAAAGCGTTCTCGCACACGTGGACCAGGCTCGGGCAACAACAGGACACATCTTCAACCAGAATTACTGTCTCCATGAGCTCTTTGTATTTGCTACGTTGCAATTAATTACGTAAAAGCCAGCAAGATACTTAGATCTATGAATAGCTCCTTCAGCCATTAAATAAGATCGTAGCTGATCCGATCTTAGCTTCAACTCTACTTTGCTGTCTGCTCCCCATAACTTCTGACTCCACTATTGTTCTAGAACGTCTATTTCAGCCTTGAACACATTCAACAGCTCGGTCCCCACAGCTCCCTGCGATAGAATTCTAAAGGTTCCAAAACTCCATCTTAAAATGGATTAGTCCTTATTCGGAAATTATATCTCTTGTTTGAGATTCTCCCACAAAGGGAATCAGCCTCTCGGTATTTACTCTATCAAGGCCCCTCAGAACCATACGTTCTATAGATCACCTCTCGTTCTTCTAAACACCAATGAGTATACACTGTAGTTGTTTAATGCTTCCTCAGAAGACAAACCGCTCATCCCAAGGATTAACCTAGTGTGCCTTCTCTGAACTATCTCCAATGCAAAAATATCCTTCCTTAAATAAGGAGACCAAATGACAGAGTACTCGAGGTGTGGTCCCACCAATATCCTGTACAGTAGCAAGACCTTCCTTCTTTTATACTCCAAACCGTGCATTAAAGCTTAACATTCAATTAATTACTTTCAGTATTGGCATGCTAACTTTTCGTATTTCATGTACGAGGACACCCAGACTGCGCTGTATTGCAGCATTCTATAGTCTATTTCCATATAATATTCAGCATTTCTATTCTTCCTAACAAACTGAATACATCACATTATATTGCATCTGCCTAAACTTTGCCCACTTAATTAGTCTATCTCATTCCCTTTGTAGATTTTGTCCTCCTCACAACTTGCTTTCCTATCATTGTGTCATCAGCAAACGACTGCAAATAGTTGAGGCCCCATTAGTGATCCCTGCAACACTCCACTAGTTAGTATGGCAACCTGAAAGTGACTTATTATCCCAACTCTGTTCATTATCAATCCTCTATCTATGCTAATACATTACCCCTAACACTATGAGTTCTTATCCAGTATAAAAAGTATTTATGTGGCACCTTATCAAGTGGCTTTTGGAAATCTAGATGCACTGCACAGCCACCTGTTCTCCTTTGTCTACCCTGCATATTAAATCCTTAAAGAAATCTAATAAATTTGTTAAACATGATTTTCCTTTCACAGAAGGATGTTGACTCTGATCAATGGGATTATGAATCCCCTTCACTAATAATTATTTACAGTATTTTCCAATGAAAGATGTTAGATTAACTGGTGTACTGTTTTCAGTCATGACATCTGCAGTTTCCCAAACCTTTCCAAACTCTAGAGAATTAGTTACAACCAATACACCCACCATCTTTGCAGCCACTTATTTTAATAGCCTAGGATGCAGGAGATCAGGTTGAGGGGACTTGCCAGCTTTTAGTCCCAATAAATTGCTGATCACCTCTTCTTTACTGAAAATGATTGTTTTAAGTTCTTTCCTTCCTTTTGCCTCCTGATTTTCTACTGTTATTTGGATGTTTTTAGTGTCATCAACGAAGAACATAACATTTGTTCAAAGTTTCTGGAGGTGACCTTACCAGTACAGGTGAGATAAGCCTCACCCAAAAACAGCGTGAGGCTGATTGTAATATTTAAATTCTATTTTAAATAAAATATAAATACGAACCCAGGACTCAATCACTAGGCTCGCTTGCCTTCGCGGCCTCGCTGACTTAAGATCCTCACTGACGAGGATTACACGTGGTCTCCATTGGGTGTCAATGGGTGCTATTCTCATTGGCGGTTGGTGACTAGTGGAGTGCCCCAGGGGTCGGTGCTGGGGCCTCAGCTATTTACCATTTATATAGATGATCTGGAGGAGGGAACCGAGTGTAAGGTGTCGAAATTTGCCGATGACACAAAGATAAGTGGAACGGCAAATTGTGCGGAGGGTGTGGAGAGTCTGCAGAGGGATCTAGATAGGCTGGGCGAGTGGGCGAGGACCTGGCAGATGGAATACAATGTTGGCAAATGTGAGGTTATCCACTTTGGTAGGAATAATAATAGAAAGGACTACTCCTTACAGGGCGAAAAGCTGCAGCAGGCGACGGTGCAGAGGGACCTCGGGGTCCTTGTGCATGAGTCGCAAAAATCCAGCCCGCAGGTGGTCAGGAAGGCTAATGGAATGCTGGCTTTCGTAGCGAGGGGGATTGAATATAAAAGTAGGGAGGTCTTGCTGCAACTGTACAGTGCACTGGTGGGGCTGCAGCTGGAGTACTGTGTGCAGTTTTGGTCACCGCACTTGCGCAAGGATATTTTGGCCTTGGAGGGAGTGCAGAGGAGGTTCACTAGGCTGATACCGGAGTTGAGGGGGTTGAGCTATGAGGAGAGGCTGAATAGACTGGGCTTGTACTCCTTAGAGTTTAGAAGGATGAGGGGGGATCTCATTGAGACGTATAAGATGATGAAAGGGATGGATAGGGTAGAGGTGCAGAGGTTCTTCCCGCTCAGAAAGGACAGCAGGACTAGAGGGCACAGCCTCAAGATTGGGGGGGGGGGGGACTATTAGAACAGAGTTGAGGAGGAAATTCTTCACTCAAAGGGCGGTGACTCTCTGGAATTCTCTGCCCGTTGAAGTGGTGGAGGCTACCTCGCTGAATATATTTAAGATGCGGGTAGATAGGTTTTTGGTAGGCAAGGGGATTAAGGGTTATGGGGAGAAAGCAGGAAAGTGGAACTGAGCCACTTCAGATCAGCCATGATCTTACTGAATGGCGGGGCAGACTCGAAGGGCTAGATGGCCTACTCCTGCTCCTATTTCTTACGTTCTTATGTTTAACAAGGATCTGTTGTAATGGCCTCGCTGCTAGGACTGGAGGCAAATGGAGGGCCCCTTGGGCAGTGTCAGCATGGTATACTGGCAGTGCCCTCTGGGAATGGCCTGAGGAGGGTGGGGCCTAAGGCTGTACACTCTGAAATTGAGGGCGGAGGGGGTGAAATCAGCCGTGGAGGCCAGGAGTAGCACACAGCAGAGCAATCTGTGCAAATGCAACGGCGACTTCTGCTGCAATCTGCCGACTTTTGGTGAGCCTAGGCCCTGTTCCCATCCTGCTGCTGGGAAACAGATCTTGCCTTTTTACTCCCTGACTCGCCCAAACAAAAAGGGCAATTTTGTCCCGTTTTCACACTCGTTCAGCTCTTAGAATTCTTTTGGTAAGATGGTTTCCCCTAGCTCTTCCTCATTTTCCATTATTAACTTGCCAGGCGAGTATGGGGTAAAGGGAGAAAAGTAACCACAAGAGGAGAAGATAGATGTGTGCCTCTGACCATGATATCAATCAAGAGGAAGTTCCCTGTCTTCAAATCCTTATGCCTTCAAACTCACTGGTGGAGGAGTGTAAGATGCAGCCTCCAGTTGCCCCTTTCATCTATCACACCTGTGCCCGCCGACCTACATTCATTCCTGGTGAAGCAATGGCTCAATTTTAAAATTCCCATCCTTGTTTTCAAATCCCAACCAGAGCGTGGCTCCTCCTATCTCTAATCTCCTACAGCCTCACAACCGTCCAAGACTGCAGCTGTTAAAATGTGGTGGTTCAAGCTTCCCAAGGCCAAGTAAGGATGGGCAACGAAACACTGGTCTTACGAGCGACACTCACATCCCATGAAAGAATAAAAAAGACAAAGTCACTGTATTCCTCCAATCTGCCCTTGAGCATCCCACATTTTGATTAATCCATTGATGACTGTGTCCTTAGTTGCTGGACCCCGAGCTCTTGAATTCCTTCCTGAACCTCCCATTTTCTCTACTCCACCCTTATCCTTTAGGATGCTCTTGGATCAAGCATTTGGTCGTCTGTCCTAATAGCTCCTTATCGTGTTGGTGTTTTGTTTTGTTTTATAATGCTCCTGAGAAACACCCTGTGTTGTATTAATACGTTAAAGGTGCTATATAAATACACTTGTTAGCCAATTTTAAACAGTTACATGTCACCGTGTTTACAACTTTTGAAAAATAATTTCACGTCAGTATAACATAGATTGACTGTCTATCAAAATGTTACAGAACATATAATGTCACATCATTTACTCACATCAAAGCCTCTTATTGGGTATTATTTAGACTGTGTATGAAAGATGATCTTATTCATAAGTAATGAAATCCTTAAAACAAAACCTATGAATAATTCTCATGCGAAACAAAGGATGTTGCGGTTTCTAGTCTTGTTTCATTCACAGCACCTACTGCAATGACATCATACAGGCAAAAGACAATCACTAACCTGCATGTTCCTCAGGAGCTGGAAGATCTCCATTGTTCTTGAAACAATGTCTTGCACCGTCTCTTGGCCGATTCGACAGAGAGAAGCTGTATTAACTTCACGTCCAGCCTGGGCCTGGGGTCCAGAAAATGCGCCAGGCATTCCAGCACCAGGCACTGGGGGCGTTGCCATGACTCCCTTTCTTCTTACACGTCAATGATACGAAATTCTAGTAGTAAGGGAATTGCACAGAGAAGACAGGAATATTTCAAGCCATATTTAGTAAAGAAATGAAGAATGCCATATGCATGCATTGTGTAAAATGTCTGCACTAATTTGTTGAGTGATTGATCAAGCATATAAACTTTTTGATGTAATTCCACTAGTCAGAGTCAAATTTGTGACACACTCAGGAGGTTCAGCTGATGCCATTAATGAACAGAAAAACATTTGTTTGTAACGATACCAGAATCCCATATGTGCTGTTGAATCACAAAATCATCCCATGAGGCTTATTATCCATATACACAAATGCAATTTCATTCTCATTTGTTAACCACACATGGAAGCCCTCCAGCTGCTGCCTGTGTGATCAAGGTCTACTTTTTTCTGAGTCAACGAACTGCAAATTTGTGTTATTTAGTGACATAAATGTTTGCACGTATTGCAATTTATAATGCCAAGGACTTAACCATTTCAGACGCTGAAAAAAAACAGGATTTTACTGAGAATCGAGGAGTCTTACAGCAGTACAGGTCGAATTTCATTTATTTGTCATTTCAAACACATCCAAAAAGTGCATTTGTTTTGAAACTCATCGATCTTCATTGCGGCAAGTCTGTGACTTAAGCTGCCGCGAACCTCACCAACTGCACTGCAGCGTGGGAAGTTGAGTTATTTGACTGCACCGTTTTCCTTGCAGACCCTCTCCAAGCACAATTGCAAGTGGTGCCACAGGTGGAAAATTATTGCCGGTTCCCTATATTATTCATTCAGTGGCACATCTCACTTTTCTAACCATTTTATTAAACTACATAGCTAGCCTAAGCTTTGGCCACTGCAACGCAAGGAGGCCGAGGCCCATATGCAGTATGCAAAAACTGAATTCCGTAACTTTATCAGCTCCAAGGGTGTCAGATAAAGGATACTCAAACTGCAGCACGCCACAGTTTAATAAAGGCATTTTAACAGCAAGCCAGTTAGAGAAAAAAAATATTCTAGTGGTAGGTTTCCTTATTTTCAAGATGGTGCGAGACACAGGCCCATGAAAGAGTGAACCGTAACTAAAAATCCATCTACCACACCCTTGGCTGACTAAAATATCACGCTCATATTCAAAATGATCAATTCAGGTAGCATCTATGCCTGCAATTTGTGACAGCATTCTACACTTCTACCACCCTTTTCGTGAATAAGTGTTTTCGATGAGTGGCATAGTGATTAGCACTGCTTCGTCACAGTGCCAGGGACCCGGGTTCGATTCTCTGCTTGGCTCACTGTCAGTGTGGAATCTGCACGTTCTCCCCATGTCTGTGTGGGTTTCCTCCCACAGTCTGAAACTCGTGCTAGTGAGGTGCATTGACCCGAACAAGCGCCCGAGTATGGCGACTAGGGCAATTTCACAGTAACTTCATTGCAGCGTTAACGTAAGTCTTACTCGTGACACAAATAAATAAACTTTATCTTCTGTCCTGCCAGGTTACAAGCACATGAATTAAAATCAAGAGTAGTCCATTTAATCCCTTCAGCATGGTCTGTTATTTGATAACATGATAGCTGATTTGATTATAGTCTCAATTCTACTTTCCTAGCTATCCCCACTAACCTCTGACTCCCTTGTCAATCAAGAATCTAGCTAACGCCGCTGTACAAATATTTAAAGAGCCTACCTCCACTGCTCTCTGGGAAGGGAATTCCACAGACTAACAGCCCGCTGAGAGAAGACTTCTCCTCATCTCCATCCTTTTTAAACCGTGCCCTCTAATTCTAGTCTCTCCCACACGAGGGAGCATCGTCTAAGCATCAATTGTGTCAAGTCCCCTCAGGAACGTTATATCTCAATAAGATCACCCCTCATTTTTCTAAACTCCAATGAGAATAGGTCCAACCTTTCTTCATATAACAACCCTTCAGCCCAGGATTCTGTGGAGTGAATCATCAATGGATGCAAAACCTTCAAGTAAGGAGGCCAAAACAGTACACAGTACTCCAGATTCCTTGTACAACTATCACGAAACTTACGTACTTTCATTTTCCATTCCTCTTGCAATAAACATTAACATTCCATTTCCTTCCCAATCACAAGCTTTTTGAGATTCATGTATTAGGTCATCCATTCCCTCTGTTCCACATAGTACTGTAATCCCCCTCCAATTAAATGATATTCTTTTCTAGCCAGAGTGGACGACATTATATGCCAGCTGCCATTTATTTGCCAAGCCTCTTAACCTATTGATATCCCTTTGTCACAACTTACTCTCTCTATATTTGCATCATTAGCAAACTTAGTAACTATGCACCCAGTCCCCTCACCCTCTGATTGTAAATATTTGAAACACCAGCACTGATCCTTGTGCAGTCCACCAGCAACAGTTCGCCAACCTGAAAATGACCCAATTATCCCTATTCTCTCCTTCCTGTTAGCTAACCGATCCTTTATCCATGCTAATTTGTTACTCCCTGCTCGATGAGCTCTTGTTTTCTGCAGCAACCTTTGTTGTGGCATCTTATTGAATGTCTTTTGAAAATCCAAAAAAAGCCACATCTACAAGTCCCAATTTATGCATGTTAATTTAATGAAACATGATTTCCCTTTCAGTAAACAAGGATAATACTGGCTGATTATATTAAGCTTTTCCAAATGCCTTGCTATAACCTCCTTAATAATAGATTCAAGCATTTTCTCTATGACATATATTAGCCTAACTGGCTAGTAGCTTCCTGACTCCACACTTTCTCGAATAGAGGACTTATATTTATTATTTACCAATCTGATTGGTCCTTTCCAGAATTTAGGAAATTCTGGAAAATTAAAATGGTTTATTCGTGAGTCACAAGTGAGGTTTACATTAATACTGCAATTAAGTTATTGTGAAATTTCCCGAGTTGTCACAGTCTGGCACCTGCTTGGGTACACTGAGGGACAATTTAGCATGGCCAATGCACCTAACCAGCACATCTTTCAGACTGTGGGAGGAAACCCATGCAGACACGGGGAGAACGTGCAGACTCTGCACATACACTGACCCAAGCAGTAATTGAACCCGGGTCCCTGGCACTATGAGGCAGCAGTGCTAACCACTGTGCCACCTTATTACCAGCAAAACATTTCCTATCTCAGCAGAAACTAATTTTAAAATTCTAAGATAAAAGTCCGTCAATTCGTAGAAACTTGTTAACCTTCAGTTCTAAGTTCTCTCAGTATCGCTCATCCAGTGATTGTAATTATATTAATTTCCTCTCTCCCTTTCATCTCTTGATTTGCATCTTCTCCAATGAAGGGAGGCACACACACTATCTGGTCAACACTCTGCTCTTTCCTTATTTCCCATTCTTACTCTCTGGAGGACCAACACTTGCTTTAGTTATTCTTTTCCTTATTAAATACTTTCTGAAATTCATTATCTATTTTTACATTTCTGGCTACCTTCCCCTGATTTCTCCCTTTTTTTTGCTACGTCATTCTTTGCTTGTTTTAAATTGTCTCCAACCTAGTGACCTACCACTAACCTTTGCAGAATGACATGCTTTTTCATTCAATTTGATACCATCCTTAACTTCTATACATAAATTAGCTAAGGATGGCACACTCTACTCACTGGAATGTATCGTTGCTAAGCGTTATGAAATACGTCCTTAAATATCTGGCACTATATTTCTACTTGCCCTACCATTTAACCTAATTTCCTACTTCACTTAAGCCAGTTCTATCTTCCCACCACTGTAATTGCCTTTAATCAGGTTTAAAATGATAGTCTTAGACCCACACTTCCTTTCTTGAAACTAATTGCAAATTTCAACCATGCTATGATCACTACTACCCAGAGGATCCTTCACTACGAGATCATTAATTTATCCTGTCTCCACGTACATTATGAGATCCAGAACAGCCTGCTCTCTAGTTAATCCTACAACGTGCTGTTCTAAGAAATTGTGCTGAAAACACTTGATGAACTCAGCTTCCATGGCACATTTGTCAATCAGATTTGTCCAATCGATACAAGAGATTTTAAGAGGTCAACTTCCTGAGGCTCTGCCACCATCAGAAAAGAAAAACCTTCATCACGATCCTAAAAGTATCAAATGATCACACAATCTTCCTTCTCCTATGAAATGCAAGCCTAGTTTGTACAGTTCTCATCTCATAATTGAGCTACTGGGAGTCCTGGTATCATTCTGGTAAATCCGTGCTGCACTCCTTCCAAGGCTAATTAATCCTTTCTGATCTGCCGTGCCCAGAATTGTACACGGTATTTCAGTTGCGGCCTAACTGGGGCCTTGTGCAGTTGCAGCAAAATTTCCTCCCCTGGAAATCTTTCTTTGCACCTACTATAACTTAATGATCTCAGTACACGAAAACCTTTCTGGATTGCCATTGTTTCCAGCATTTAAATAATACTCAAGTCCATCCTTTTAGGATCCAAAATGGATAATTACATGCATTGAAATTCATCTGGCACAGTTTTGCCCATGAATCAACATCTCATTGCAATTTTATGCTCTCATTTCATCAATCTGAGCCATAATTTCCACCCAGCAGTGTAAAGAGATGTCCTGCTGGAATTACAACAGTAAGCACACTGACCTGCTCGAGAAAACTTTGTTCAAACATCCATTAGCTGGAGCTGCTTGGGGCCTGCAATGAAAGAGGCCTCTGTCCAGTGCAACATCAGTGAACGCAGGAGACCATGCCCCCCTTTTTTTAATGCACTGCCGGCTGTAAAGCAGGCATGTTTAAAGGGGCCAGTGAAACCGACAGGCCAAGAAGATAAGTGCTTGGAATTTGAGGTCAGGTTCGAATCAGGGCAAGTTGGGTGGTAGGGCACACTCGTGCAAGTGTCATCAGGGTCAGGTTCGATTGCATGGGTGTTGGGTTGGGGCCAGGTCCACTGGCACAGGTGTCAGATGTAGTCTACTCAAGCCAGGTCCACAGGTTGGCAACGAGGGGGTAAGGGAGTGGTACTCCCATGCAGCTACGGTCTGTGGGGCAGGACGGGCAGTCAGAATGGAGAGGATTGGGTATTTCATTGGGTTGATTAGTCGATTGTCGGGGTGACCCGTATGTATCTTCGTCTGGGAGTTTAAAGTAGTAACTTTGAAAATGAGAAGTGTTTTACTTCTTCTAACTCTTCCAGAATAACTGGGAGAACCACCCCGAGTTAGCAATTTCAATTGCTTTTTCAGATGGTTCCAAGCACAGTGTAATCGTGCAAGGGAAGTTTATGCTTCTGGACAACGCCCGTGTGGATTCTTACCTGGGAAATTCCAAGAAGGATTCCCCAGTGGATCTTTGGAGTTCCCCCTTAAATCTGATGGTGAGCCTTAAAAGTACAGACCTTCATGTTGTTATGAGCAAAACTGAATATGAAGGTAATGCACATGTACACACAATATATATTACGTACAGAATCATAGAATCCCTACAGCGTAGGAGGCGACCATTTGGCCGAGCCTGCACCGATAATTCCACCCCCAGGCCCTATCCCTGTAACCCGACATATTTACCCTGCTAATTCCCCTGACGCTAAGGGGCAATTTAGCATGGCCAATCAACCTAACCCGCACATCTGGCTGCATGCATCTACCTGCTTAGACGACATTCAAACCCATCTTATTCCCAACTATCAACCATAGAATCACAGAAACTTAGAACAGAGAAAAAAGCCATTCAGTTCACCATGCTCATGAGCAGCTGCGCTTATCCAATACCCTCACTTTTTGCATTTAACTCTAAATTCCTCATCCTTTTCACACACCAGCCCAATTTCCTTTTAAAATTATCTATGGAATCACTCACACCCCCTTTCCACATATAGCATTCCAGATTCCAACAACTTTAACTATTATAATCCATTAGGCCATACCGTACATATTACTTGTGGCTTTGCCTTTTAAGAATACAGATTTTCCTGTCAAATGTTTTATGGCAATTTCGTAAAGCAAAATTCTTGATTAGGCGCATTATACATTTTTATTTGATTCGTCCTTTCAGAGTATAAGAATTACAACGAGTTACCCATTGTAAATTACATGAACTCACCGAGTGTTTTCAATCACATAAGGAGATCAAGTACAATATCACCATAGTCTAGAACCTTGACAAGGTTCGTGAGATGAAGATTTACTGACAATTGAAAGGGCACAGAGTAGCAGGGGAAACTATATACCAGGCAGTACAAAAACAAACTATAAATTTTCCAAAGGGGTTAATTAGCTTTTTCAATGTTGTGAGCAGAAAGAAAATTTTAAAAAGTTACTTTTTCTTCAGCAAAGTAATACTCCAGGCAAAACTTTATCCCTCAGACCCTCCTGCATGCAGGCTGCTTCAATGGTGATCAATTTCTCTCTGCCATTTTGTAAAGTGATAAACAATGGTGAATGTGAAATAAAATCCAAGGCAGAATCTTAAATATTTAAATAGTTAACGTCCATACATCTGACCGATGATGATCAATCCTCACACACAACTACCAAATCTGGAGGTGCTGCTATCATAGACAACATCGTGTACATCAAGGTCAGCATCAATTAAGCCATATGGCTCATTTTTATCATCGACTTGTTTCCATAAATTTCCTTGTCGCCCAAGTACAGCCGAGTCCTGTACAACCTCAAACGTTTACCCTGTTCTACTGGCCCCATATCTGATTTGACACATAGCTCTTCTTCCAACTTATCTAGCTCACCCCTCTGCCAGTGAAATCTTTACAGATCTTCATTAATCAGGGATGGACTCTTTATATGTTCCTCGATAGGCTTCCCAGTTCCAGCCTTTGCGATTATCAAGTGCGGAACTCGATGCTCGAGTTCTTTGCTCCATCCAATGGCTCCTTGTGTCCCAGGAAACTTCAAGGTACGTTTCCTATCCTTCAAATTCACAATGGGCTCCTCTCACCCAACGCAATCAGCTCCTCCAGCCAGAATATACCTATTCTTGCAACTCCAGATTTCCCTTCATTACTTACTAAGTTTCTGGCAACTTCCCACATCACTCCAAAAAGGGTCAATCTTTTAATTGGGAGAGACGGTGACAGCGCTAATGTCACTGAGCTAGAAATCCAGAAGCCCCAGGAGCATGGGTTTAAATCCCACTATGGGCACTGGTGGAATTTAAATACAGTTAATAAAAAAAACCTGGAATTTAAAGCTAGTTTTAGCAATGATGACTGTGAAACTATTGACGGTCACAAAAAAAACCTCTCTTTTAGGAAAGGAAATCTGCCATTCTTAACTAGGTCTGGCCTACACGTGACTCCAGAGCTACAGTAACGTGGCTGACTCTTAACCACTCTCCGAGACAATTAGGAATGGGCAATAAATGCTGGCCTCGTCAGTGATGCCCTCATTTCATAAGCAAATTTTAAACAATTATGACCCTGTCCTTTGGGATTTTCTTCCAAAATAACATTGCTCTCTGTCTCTCTCGCTCTCGTCTTCAAAAACAAATCACTTATTCCTTTAGTTTTTTCCTTGTCCAGATCTGCCTATCAGTAAAATACTCTTTTCTGTGATGAACGTTATACTAATGCCTAAAATTAATAACAATCAAGATTGTTATTTCAATGAAAATACAGTCAGAATTAAAACAAACAGCAGTACCTCCTCTCAGGTAAAAAGATCATTAAGTGTTTTTTTAAAAAATCCTAATTGTTTTTCAACTATTTTGATGTCCCTGCTTCCATGTAATTCAGAGCGGTCTGACGTACAGCAGTGACTCGCTTCTCAGTCTATGAGCTATAATTAATGTGCAGCCTGGGAAATTAAACACAAGGGATTTCAGACCCTCAAAAGAAAAAGATAGGAGACAGCAGATGCCAAGCACATACTTCCTTTAGACATGCTGTGTATGGAAGCCAAACAACAGGCATTCCTCAAGGGGTTTACCATCGCCCGAGAAACTGGGTCAGAAACACTTAGCTGCAATTCCTTTGGGATACTTACAATTAAAATGGTGGCAGTGGCAATTTAATGCTGAGCTGATACAGTCTATTAGAAAACTATGTCAACAATTCCTCTAAGATTCTGTGGGCTGCTTAGCTGACCCTGAGCTGCTGCAAATACTGCTCATCAGGCAGTAAATAAGGAAGCTGGAACTACCTGCAACCCTGGGGCAGAGAAAGAGAGGAAAATTTCACCTTTTAGCAGATGGAACATAAGAGATGTTCTTGTTTCTATATAATTAATAACTTATAAAACTTGCAACTTCAAAGAGTTTGCAGTAAATGGTTGGAATTACAACGTACGTGTCCACAAGGATAGCTGACCACAGCTTGCACCGCATAGTGAGGACCCTCATGGAGTGAACTCTCTCACTCGTTCATCACGCTGCAAGGGAAAAACTGTCGCTTTAAATGGGAGTACCACTTTAAAACACATCCAAACCTTTGGCTGGTTGACACCAACAGAATTAGTGTCCCGGACAAATGCCACACGAACCCTTTATTTCACAATACTGGGGCTTTTGAGAGATAAGTGATGTTGGCATCTGTCTAAGTGTCATTCCTTCAGCCATGATAAACAAGCCGGAAAGGCCGGCCGCAGCAATGCAGGAGCACACATGCCTCAGTACCGTCTCGCCAACTGTTACTCGCTTCAATACTCACAGCCCGGCCTCATGCCAGTTTCCCAGTCGTCAGGAAGGCGCCCCGACCGCAGCTCATTGAGACAGGCACTCAACAGGGAGACAGCCAGCCCTGCAGCCCGCGCCTGCGCACACGCCGAACAGCCTGACGGTCACACCTGAGCCCAGACTACCAGACTGCGCTTGCGCCCGGATCGGAGCGTCCGACATTGCGCCTGCGCCCGGATCGGATAATACGACATCGCGCCTGCGCACAAAATCTGACAACCTGACATCGCGCCTGCGCACAAAATCTCACGCCCTGACATCGCGCCTGCGCACAAAATCTGATAACCTGACATCGCGCCTGCGCACAAAGCCTCACAACCTGACATCGCGCCTGCGCACAAAATCTCAGAACCTGACATCGCGCCTGCGCACAAAATCTGATAACCTGACATGGCGCCTGCGCACAAAATCTGATAACCTGACATGGCGCCTGCGCACAAATTCTGAGAGCCTGACATAGCGCCTGCGCACAAATTCTGAGAGCCTGACATCGCGCCTGCGCACAAAATCCGATAACCAGACATCGCGCCCGCGCACAAAATGAGAACCTGACATTGCGCCTGCGCAGTAAGAAGTCTGACAACACCAGGTTTAAGTCCGACCAATTTATTTGATAGTAAACTCACTATCAAATCAAACTTCTTACTGTCTTTACCCTAGCCCAACGCCGGCATCTCCACATCATTGCACCTGCGCGCAGACCGCGCCTGCCCCAAAACCTGATAACCTGACACTGCGCCTGCGCGCAGAACCGGCAGCCGGTACACGCGTCTGCGCAGCAGCCTCTCAAGGGCTGAGTGAGTGATAGGCAGTGGATTTCGCTCAACCACTTGGAGAATAGAGTCATGGTCATTATATCAATGAGGCAGGCAGAGAGAGACAGAGTGTAACTGGTGTGTTTCAGACAAGTAGAGGAGACTATACTAAAACAGAATTCTTTACAACTGTATTCAGTATGTAAACAGCAAACCCAGCTGGAAAAGGGGCAGCTGTGGATTTAGTTAGTAAATCAGGGCAAGTGAAAGAACATTTTGGTGATAATATTCATAATTCAGTCAGCTTTAGCACAGTTATTGAAAAGGATAAAAATAAACCAAGAGTAATAATTTTTAAATTATGGAAAGTTCTGTAAAAACCCAGCTTGCAGGTGCAGCAGATGGTCAGGAAGGCGAATGGGATGCTGGCCTTCATAGCGAGGGGGATTGAATATAAAAGTAGGGAGGTCTTGCTGCAGCTGTATAGGGCATCGGTGAGGCCGCAGCTGGAGTACTGTGTGCAGTTTTGGGCGCCGCACCTGCGCAAAGATATTTTGGCCTTGGAGGGAGTGCAGAGGAGGTTTACTAGGCTGATACCAGAGTTGAGGGGGTTGAGCTATGAGGAGAGACTGAATAAACTAGGCTTGTACTCGTTGGAGTTTAGAAGAATGAGGGGAGATCTCATTGAGACGTATAAGATGATGAATGGGATGGATAGGATAGAGGTGGAGAGACTCTTCCCGCTCAAAAAAGACAGCAGGACTAGGGGGCACAGCCTCAAGATAAAGGGGGGGGCGGTTTAGAATGGAGTTGAGGAGGAACTTGTTCACTCAAAGGGTGGTGAATCTCTGGAATTCTCTGCCCGTTGAAGTGGTGGAGGCTGCCTCGCTAAATATTTTTAAGACGCGGGTTGATGGGTTTTTGATAAGAGAGGGGATTAAGGGTTATGGGGAGAGGGCGGGAAGGTGGAACTGAGCCACGACAGATCAGCCATGATCTTATTGAATGGCGGGGCAGGCTCGAAGGGCTAGATGGCCTACTCCTGCTCCTATTTCTTATGTTCTTATGTTTTAATAAATTAAAGTGAACCGGAAGCCTCTAATTGAAATTTGATGAGCATCAGAACATAAGAACATAAGAAATAGGAGCAGGAGTAGGCCATCTAGCCCTTTGAGCTTGCCCTGCCATTCAATAAGATCATGGCTGATCTGAAATGGATCAGTTCCACTTTCCCGCTTTCTCCCCATAACCCTTAATTCCCTTGTCTATCAGAAACCTATCTACCCGTGACGTAAATATATTCAGCGAGGTAGCCTCCACAACTTCAACGGGCAGAAAATTCCAGAGATTCACCACCCTTTGAGTGAAGAAGTTCCTCCTCAACTCAGTTCTAAACTGCCCCCCGCCTTATCTTGAGGCTATGCCTTCTAGTCCTGCTGTCCTTTCTGAGCAGGAAGAATCTCTCTACCTCTACCCTATCCATCCCATTCATTATACGTCTCTATAAGATCCCCCCTCATCCTTCTAAACTCCAACGAGTACAGACCCAGTCTATTTAGTCTCTCTTCATAGTCCAACCCCCTCATCTCTGGTATCAGCCTAGCGAACCTCCTCTGCACTCCGTCCAAGGCCAAAATATCCTTGTGCAAGTGCTGCGACCAAAACTGCACACAGTACTCCAGCTGCGGCCTCACCAGTGCCCTGTACAGTTGCAGCAAGACCTCCCTGCTTTTATATTCTATCCCCCTCGCTATAAAGGCCAGCATCCCATTCGCCTTCTTGATCACCTGCTGCACCTGTAAGCTGGGTTTTTGCGACTCGTGCACAAGGACCCCCAGGTCCCTCTGCACCGTAGCATGCTGCAGCTTTTCGCCCTTTAAATAGTAATCCCTCCTACTATTATTCCTGCCAAAGTGGATAACCTCACACTTGCTAACATTGTACTCCATCTGCCAGGTCCTCGCCCACTCACTCAGCCTATCCAGATCCCTCTGCAGACTTTCCACACCCTCCACACAATTTGCTTTTCCACTCATCTTTGTGTCATCAGCAAATTTCATCACCCTACACTCAGCCCCCTCCTCCAGATCATCTATATAAATGGTAAATAGTTGAGGCTCCAGCGCCGATCCCTGTGGCACCCCACTAGTCACCAACCGCCAATCAGAATAGCACCCATTGATACCAACTCTCTGCCTCCTATTAGACAACCAATCCTCTATCCACGCTAACACCTTACCCCCAACTCCATGCCCCCTAATCTTCTGAAGCAACCTTTTGTGTGGCACCTTATCAAACGCCTTTTGAAAATCGAGAAACACCACATCCACCGGTTCCCCTCTATCTACCGCACAAGTCACATCCTCATAGAAATCCAATAAATTTGTCAAACACGACTTCCCCTTAAAGAATCCGTGCTGTGTCTGCTCTATCAAACCATTCTTTTCTAGGTGCCTCGCTATTTCTTCTTTGATGACGGATTCAAGCATTTTTCCAACTACATACGTTAAACTAACCGGCCTATAATTTCCTGCCTTTTGCCTGCTACCTTTTTTAAACAGCAGCGTAACATTAGCCGTTTTCCAATCTTCCAGCACTTCCCCGGAATCCAGCGAAGTTTGGTAAATAATCACCAAGGCATCCATTATCACCTCTGCCATTTCCTTTAGAACCCTGGGATGCATTCCATCCTGTCCTGGGGACTTGTCCACCATTAGTCTATCAAGCACTACCTCTCTAGTGACAGTAATCACATTCAGGCCCTCAACTCCTACCATCCTTCTATCTTTAATATCCGGAAAACTATTCGCATCCTCCTCCGTGAAGACTGAGGCAAAAAACTTATTTAAGGCCTCTGCCATTTCCTCATCTCCCACCACTAAATCCCCCCTCTCATCCTCTAAGGGTGCAACATTCACTCTAAAACTGTATTCAGCCTGTAAACAGCAAACCCAGTTGGAAAAGGGGCAGCTGTGGATTTAGTTGTAGGTAGTAAATCAGGGCAAGTGGAAGAACGTTTTGGTGACAGTAATCATAATTCAGTTAGCTTTAGCACAGTTATTGAAAAGGATAAAGATAAACCAAGAGTAATAATTTTTAAATTATGGAAAGTTCTGTTTTCATAAATTCAAGTGAACCGGAAGCCTCTAATTGAAATTTGATGAGCACCAGGACAATGGGAAGAGTTTAAAGAGAACGTGAAAAGCGTTCAGAAAAATATCCACAAAGAAAAGGGTAAACTTCCAAGTTCTCTGCCCCATCCATGTCATAGAGGATAGACAGTGAGCAAAAACAGACCGCAGAAAGTAAAAAAAAAACTAGGAACAGGAGTGGGCCATCTGGCCCCTCAGGCCTGTACCACCATTCAATAAGATCATGGCTGATCGTTTTGTGGACTCAGCTCCACTTGCCCGCCCGCTCACCATAATCCTTAATTCATTCACTGTTCAAAAATTTATCCATCTATCTTTGCTTTAAGAACGTTCAATGAGGGAGCCTCAACTGCTTCGCTGTGCAGGGAATTCCACAGATTCACAACCCTTTGGTGAAGAAATTCTTCCTGAACTCAGTCCTTAAGTTGCTCCTGCTAATTTTGTGGCCATGTGCCCTATGTCTAGTTTCACCTGCCAGTGGAAACAACCTCCCTGCTTCTATCTTATCTATTCCCTTCATAATTTTATATGTTTCTATAAGACCTCCCCTTGTTCTTAATTCCAATGATTATAATCTCACTCTACTCAGTCCCCTCATAAGCCATGAAGTCTTAGAGGAGTATAGAAGGTACAGGAGTGAAATTGAAATGGTAATTATGAGTGGAATATTCTCTGTCCTGTGGATGAATGCTTGAAGGTGGGAATGGAGCAAAAATGGAAAGGAGGGTCAGGTCAGTTGGCCATATATTCCTACCTTCAGGTACTTCTTTTCTGATACCAACCAAATAAACTAACTCAAATTAACGTAGGGATCCCACCTCCAGGTAACATTGCTGGAGACGGATCATTGTCAGTTGCTGCTTCCCACCTGGCAGAGTCAGATCGCCAATAATGTATTAATTAGTGAGGATAATTGGAGTAACCTCCCAACGAGTGACAAACCCTACAGCTCCGTGGAGGCAAGCTCTCAGTGCAGAAGGTTCCACACCCCAATTATGGGGCCACAGGCAGGAAAGGACAGAGTCATGGCCCAAACAATTCCTCTGAAAATGTTTCCCCTCCATCCCAAAGGAGCTTTCTCGCTTCAGTCCTCACTTGGTTTGATATTTTGGTGTGCCTTTAAGGGGACTTGCATTTTGAGGCCTCTGATTGGGACTGCTGCCTCAGGAACCCACCCACCATCCTTAATTGGAGTTTAGAAGAATGAGAAGGAACCTTATAGAGACATATAGGATTCTCAGGGGTCTTGACAGTGTAGATGCTGAGAGATTGTTTCCTCTTGTGGGACAGTCTAGGACCAGAGTGCATAATCTCAGAATAAATGCTGCCCATTTAAAACAGAGATGAGGGGAAAGTTCTTCTCTCATGGGGTAGTGAATCTGTGGAATTCTCCACTGCTGAGAGCTGTAGGGGCTGAGTCACGGGCCGCGATTCTCCCATTGTGGCCTGCCAGCTTTCTGGCGGGTCTGGCCAGGTGACACATGCCTGCGGCCTGGAACAGGGGTTTGTGCAGGTACTGCAAAAGCACGCGCATCTCCCAGAGCCGGGGAACGGTTGCTGGCCAGACTACGCTAGAAACTGGTGGGAAGGCAGATAACTAATTTAAATCTGTTTTTAATCTACTTTAGATATATATTTTTGTTAATTATCAAATCTCCCATTCCACCAAGAGTACTTCATTTTGGTGGGATTCAGAATAGCTTCCCACGTTAAGGGAGTTCGTGGGAGACCCTGCTGGAATGAAGGGGGCAATCGAGGGGCCCCCCCAGTGTCCCTCGCTGGCTCTGCCCAAGGGGCAAAATGCCCATGCCCAGAAGGCACCTTGGCACTACCCACCAGGCATCGGGTCGATTGTGAGCGGGGCCTAGGTTCAGTTGGTGAGGGTGGGAGTCCTGCTGCCACTCTGCATTGGGATCAGTCCAGGATGGGGAGAAGGCAGCGATTGGGCTGGCCAGTAAACGGGTGTTTGACAGTTTGGGGCCACTGCGCGTGCACTGAGCTCCAGAACTATCAAACTCGGGCGTCAGTAGACCCAGTTGCCCTTGGGTTTTTAATGAGATTCCCGACTGGGACCTCTTCAATGCACAAAGTGCAGAGATTCAGATGAGAAACTGAACTGTCAGAACGGGCGGGATTTAGAACAGTTTTCCCGCCAATTCAGCACTTTTGGGAGAATTGCCCCGTTAAGTCTGTTCATGACTGATTTTTAGTCAATAAGGGAATCAAGAGTTATGGGGATAAGGTGGGAAAATGGAGTTGAGGATTATCACATTAGATCAGTCATGATCTCTTTGAATAGCAGCGGAGCAGGCTTGATGGACCAGATAGCCCCCTTCTGCACTGTAGGGATTCCTAAGGAAGAGTTGAGGTCAAGTAAAGATTAAGTAACGTGAGGAAGAGCAAGATGGAGTAGTTCTCAGTGAATAATTTGTTCCAGATTTCACAAAAGAGTGGGACAAAACAGACGTTGGAGTGTCAGGAAAAATAGTGAAATCTAATATGTTCTGGTTATATAGTTTTAAAAACTGTCAGAAAATCTAAGCTGCCTAACAGCAGGGGCAGTTTAGTTGTGTTAATGGAACTAGTGTTTTTTGCAATGTCGATGAGCCGAACAGCCCTACAAACAGATGTTGATCTCAGGCAAGCTGGTAACAATGGGCAAAAGGACGTAAATGTTTGAATAAAGGTGTTAGAGGTTCAAAGCAGGAGACTTTTCATTTAAATTCTAAAAGATACATCTACAAAATGAAGGTAATTAATTTTGACTTCTGAAGAGATTGCTTCAGATAAGGGAAGATCAAAAGAGAAAGATACAGTCAGATAAAGATGTTTGGAACGGGGTAAAGTTAGTGATGGTGGATATAGCCATTATTTCAGTGAAGTGAGCTTGTAGTTAACTTTGTTTCTTGTTTGGTGAACATTTATTTAGAACTGTTTTAAAATATTCATCCATGGAATTTGGTACTGAGTGTCTTGCTAGGCTATTTCAAAGGACATTTTTAAGAGTCGATCGCATTGCTGTGGGTCTAGAGTCACATATAGGCCAGACCAGGTAAAGATGGCAGATTTGTTTCCGTAGAAGACATGAGTGAAGCAGTTGGGTTCTTAATGACAATGGACAATGATTTCATGAGGGTCATTAGACTTTTAAGTTCAGACCATTTATTGAATTTAGACTTCGCCATCTGCTGTGGTGGGATTTGAACACAGATTCCCAGAGCTTTACCCTGGGTCTCTGGATTACTTGTCCAGTGACAATACCGCTACGTCATCACCTCTCCAAACCGTTTCCATCACAAAACATCTCTGACATAATTCTCTAGATTTCAACTATTTCCTCACATATCAAATCGCAGAAATACAGTTGAGGGCGGTTGTTTCAAGTTTCCCTTCTGGGATTTGGAATCACCAGGCCTGGATGGAATTCTCCCAGACTGCCAGGAACAGAAAAAGCAGCAGCTCTGTCTATCTTTCTGCAATTCTCTGTTTCTGCAGATATGGTGCTGGAGGACTATTGATGTTCTTCTGTTTTTTTAGAAGGGGAGGAAGGAATACCTTGTGTAACTACAGGCCAATTTAACCAGGGTGGCGGACAAATTATTCCACAAATATTGAGAGATGGAATAAGTCATCATTTAGAAAGGCATGGATTATTCAAGGACAGTCAGCATGGTTTTATTAAGGGATACTTGTGTCTGATTGACTTGGTTGAATTTCTTGAGCAAGCAGCAAATAGTGGTGATAATAGTGGTGTGTTCTGTGTAGCTTGTGCAAATTTTAGCAACACTTTTGACCTATGGTAGTAAATTAAAAGCCCCTGGGATCCAAGAGAAGGTGGCAAGTTGGATCCAAAATTGGTTCAGTGGCTCGGGAAGCAAAGAATTATGGTCAATAAGTGTTTTTTGTGATAGGATCCCTTTGTGATAGATATCAATGATATGGACTTCAATATTGGGGAAATACTTTAGAAGTTTTCAGATGATACTAAAATTGGCCAAGTGCTTGATAGAAGGGAGGAAGCTGTAAGCTGCAGGTAGGTATCATTGGACTGGTCAAATGGCCAGGGAAGGGCAAATTTAAGTCAATCTAGAGATGTATAGAGTGCCCCATTCGAGGAGGACAAACAAAGCAGGACAGTAGACAATACATGTCCACAGAAATGTGGGGGTAGCAGGACAGGTTGATAAAATGGGACACTTTCCTTTATTGGCCAAAGCCAGGAATATAACATCTGAGAGATTATGCTACAACTCTATAAAATACTAATCAGACTGCAGTTAGAGCACTGCATACAATTCTAATCACCAGAATACAGGATGGGTGTAATTATACAAGAGAGGGTACAGAGAAATTCACAAGAAGGTTGCCAGGATTGGAAAATTTCAGCTATGAGGAAACATTGCACAGTCTGCGTTGTCCTCAAACTTGAGTCAACTGTGTTTTTATTATTATTCAGTCACCTATGTATCAATTGTGTGCCAATTATAATACTTCACAAATATATCAGTGATGCCTGGAAAGGTGGAATATGCACAGTGACCTAGGCTGAAGTATTTAAATCATTTTGATGTATGATAGTGACATCAGGATCAGATAATCACTGGTTTGTTTATTTGTTCTTTTCAACAATTGATATGATGAATATCAATTATTTAAAATAAATTCACAAGATGGTTGTAGGTTTGTAAAATGAAGCACAAGGACAAAGTTATTCCTTGAGCTAGCGTATCAAGAACAGTGAGAAATCTGTACATGGGATCTGGCCTGCATTTGTTTAATCTGGCAAATTAATTGCTTTTTTTTGCCTTGCTAAAAGAATGATTGCAATATCACATTCATGGAGCTAACCTTCAGTCAAACCATTTTTCTTCAAAGAAATAGTAAAGCTGAAGAATTTTGCCGTGATCCCTGAGAATGCCAGGCACTTTTTTTTCCTTCATGTGATACCTATAATTTTGCAAAAAATCTGATTTGCAATAGTGTGTAAAAAAAATCATGAAAGCATCAAAGCTTTCAAATTTCATGGTTAATCTCTCATAAAAATATATTCCTAATCCTTTTAATTGCCTTTTTAAGATGTCAAATTGTGAACCTCACTGCTGAGACAATTCTAACTTTTCAAACTCAGCCATCATAATGATTAGTTCTTAGGGAAATGTCAACAAATGAATTTATTTGAAACTGCTCAAACTTGAGTCAACTTGTTTCTATTATTATTCAATTATGTACCAATTATAAGACTTCACCAATATATTAGAACATAGAAAAACTACATCACAAACAGGCCCTTTGGCCCACAAGTTGCGCCGATCGTACCTCTACCTACTAGGCTTACCCATAACCCTCAATCCTATTAAGTCCCATGTACTCATCCAGAAGTCTCTTAAAAGGCCCGATTGAATTTGCCTCCACCACCACCGACAGCAGCTGATTCCACTCACTCACCACCCTCTGAGTGAAAAACCTACCCCTGACATCTCCTCTGTACCTACTCCCCAGCACGCTAAATCTATGTCCTCTTGTGGCAGCCATTTCAGCTCTGGGAAAAAGCCTCTGAGAATCCACTCGATCAATACCTCTCAACATTTTATAAACCTCTATCCCGTCACCTCTCATCCTTCGTCTCTCCAAGGAGAAAAGACCGAGCTCCCTCAGCCTATCCTCATAAGGCATGCCACCCAATCCAGGCAACGTCCTTGTAAATCTCCTCTGCACCCTCTCAATAGCTTCCACATCCTTCCTGTAGTGAGGCGACCAGAACTGAGCACAGTACTCCAAGTGGGGTCTGACCAGCTTATAAAGCTGCAGCATTATCTCCCGACTCCTAAACTCAATCCCTCAATGTTAGCAATACCTGGAAAGGTGGAACACACACAGTGACCTCAGCTGAAGTATTTAAATCATTTTGATGTACGATCAGATAAACACCAGTTTGTTTACTTGTTCTTTTCAACAATTGATATGATGACTATCAATTATTTAAAATAAATTTGCAAGATGGTTGTAAGTTTGTAAAATGAAGCACAAGGACAAAGTTATTCCTTGAGCTAGCGTATCGAGTATAGTGAGAAATCTGTACATTAAAGCAGCACAACTGAGGATATTTTTAAACAATCATTGATAGCTGTAGCTTTTTTTTTACAGTATAAAGAGTGAGGGATTTGAGACATTTGGCCCATGGCAGTTAAACCTTTTGTAACTCCCACACTGTGGGTTAAGGTCCTTGAAACAGCCGAATAGCCCTGCTGAATCTGGGGTTCCCGCCTGTGGGAATTATTTCCCACTCCTTCTCCAGTACTGGCAAAAATTGGACCTTTTGGAAATGGGAGTGGGATTTCCACATCCAGGTCCTGCCCGTCATTTTCGAAGGTCCAGGAAGTCTTCCCAATTCCATGAAGATCCTGTCCCCACAATCTGATTGTGTTAGCTCTGTGCCTTTGTGCAGTAATATCTTCAACCCATAGATGGCACGTGAGAACAGCTGACAAACAAAAGGCACACAACAAAAACCTTGCGTCCTTTGCAACCTGTTAAATCAGGTGAGGTACGGTATAACCGATTTTAATAGTAATATTTGAATGCAAGAACTGAGCTATGCATCATGTCATTTCCTCTGCTAAGGTGATTAGGGCAAGAGTATGAGACTGCTTGCAACCTTGGTGTCATTTGTGACTGACTTGTTTTTATTAACTCTATAACCTGCACCATCGGTGGGACTGCTTATTTCCACTTGCAGCCCAGCTCTGTCCCTGCGTGAGCTAATCT
This sequence comes from Carcharhinus amblyrhynchos, assembly GCF_965287045.1. NCBI lineage: Eukaryota > Metazoa > Chordata > Chondrichthyes > Carcharhiniformes > Carcharhinidae > Carcharhinus > Carcharhinus amblyrhynchos. Next base: position 120,320 of record NW_027650093.1, on the reverse strand, counting down.
GCTACTGAAACATTCATCTGTCCCTCTATCACCTCCAGTCCTGACTACTCCACTGTACAATCTCTCTCACTCTGCCCACCAAAAACTTCAAAAGGTGGTCCAAAATTCGATTCCCCCATCACGGAATTGTTATGGTTCAGAAGGGGGCCCTTTGGTCTTTTGCGCTTACACCGGCTCTTCAAACGAGCATTATGTATCATATCCGAACTCGTTCCACGCTTCATTCACCTCTCACCCCAGTGTTTGCTGGCCTACATCGGCCGCTGGTTAAACAGTGCCTCAGTTTTAACATTCATGGCCTTGCTCCTACACGTCACTGTAGCCTCAAGTCCCACTACTGCCTCAGATATCCTCCACGTTTGGGCTTTTGAGTGTTCTGACTTAATGACTCCTGTGTTGGCGCCTATAGAATCCCTACGGTGCAGAAGGAAATCATTTAGCCCATTGAATCTGCACTGACCACAATTCTACCCAGACCCTATCCCCATAACCCCATGCATTTACCCTAGCTAGTCCCCCTGACACTAAGGAGCAATTTAGCACGGCCAAACCACCTAACCCTTCGTCTTTGGACGATGGGAGGAAACCCACGCAGACAAGTTTTTAGAAGTCCAGATCATCATCAACCTGTTCTGGTTCCCCCATGCCCACACTATTGTTAAGAAAGCCCACCAACGCCTCTATTTTCTCAGAAGACTAAGGAAGTTTGGCAAGTCAGCTACGACTCTCAACAACCTTTACAGATGCACCAGAGAAAGCGTTCTTTTTGGTTGTATCACAGCTTGGTATGGCCTCTGTCCTGACCAAGACTGCAAGAAATTACAAAATGTCATGAACGTAGCCCAACCAATCACGCAAACTAGCCTCCCATCCATTGGCTCTGTCTACAGTTCCTGCTGCCTCGACAAAACAGCCAGCATAATTAAGGATCCCACGCACCTCAGATATTCTCTCTTCCATCATCTTCCATCAGGAAAAAGATACAAAATTCTGAGGTCATGTACCAACTGACTCAAGAACAGATTCTTCCCTGCTGCCATCAGACTTTTGAATGGACCTACCTTGCATTAAGTGGGTCTTTCTCTGCACCCTAGCTACGACTGTAGCACTACATTCTGCACTCTCTCGTTTCCTTCACTATGAACGGTATGCTTTGTCTGTATAGTGTGCAAGAAACAATACTTTTCACTGTACGCTAATACTTGCGACAATAATAAATCAGATCAGACACGGGGAGAATGTGCAAACTGCACACAGACAGAGATCCAAGCCAGGAATCAAACCCAGGTCCCTGGCGCTGTGAGGCAGCAGCGCTAACCACTGTGCCACCGTGCCACCCTACGCAATCAACAAGGCCCTGACTCAGCTCTGGAACTCCCTTCTTAAATGCCTCTGCCCTTCTACATCACTATTCTCTTTTAAAAAGCTCCTTAAATCTACTACTTCAACCTAAGGTGAAAGCAAAATGCTGTGGACGCTGGAATCTGTTCAGTATTCTCTGTTATTGTTTTTTAAAAAATATTATTTTTATTGGTTTTCAAGAAGAGATAGGGAGCAGACAAAGTACAAAACAGTACAGTGATGCAGCTCCCCCACCAATAACCAAGTGAACAAAAAAAGTGATGCAAATTGGGGGGGAGGGGAGAGATCCAATTTATACTAACAAGTGATTGTAATTAACCCTTTAAATAAAGAGACAAAAGACTGGCATCTAAGATAATATTTCTCAATGTACCGATAACTAAACAATGAGGAACACTACAGACAGTTACCCACAGATCCGACCAAAGAACACACCCGTCAACTCAACACTCTGATCAAGACCTTTGATCTGGACCTTCAGAGCATCCTCTGTGCTCTCATCCCACGAACTCCCCGCATTGGAGATCTCTATTGCCTCCCAAATATACACAAGGCAATATATATACCCGGCCGTCCCATCGTATCGGGCAATGGGACCCTGTGCGAGAACCTCTCCGGCTACATCGAGGGCATCCTGAAACCCCCAGCTTTTGTTGTGACACTACAGACTTCCTACGGAAACTCAGCACGCATGGAACAGTTGAACCAGGGACACTCCTCGTCACAGTGGGTGTCTCAGCACTCTACACCAACACCCACACAACGCTGCCATTGCTGCAACTGCCTCAGTACTCAACACCGACAACTGCCAGTTTCCAGATGCAATTTTACAACTCATCTGCTTCATCCTGGACCACAATGTCTTCACCTTCAACAACCAGTTTTTCATCCAGACACTCAAAAAGCCATGGGGACAAAATTCACACCTCAATATGCCAACATCTTCATGCACAGGCTCGGACAAGACTTCTGCACCTTACAGGATCTTCAACCGATACTATACACCAGATACATTGATAATATTTTCTTCCTTTGGACTCATGGTGAACAATCACTGAAACAAGTGTATGATGACATCAACAAGTTCCATCCCACCATCAGACTCACCATGGACTACTGTCCGGAATTGGTGGCATTCTTGGACACACGCATCTCCATCAAGGACGGTCACCCCAGCACCTCACTGTACCGCAAGTCCACAGATAACCTCATGATGCTCCACTTCTCCAGCTTCCACTCTAAACACATTAAAGAAGCCATCCCCTACGGACAAACCCTCCCTATAGACAGGATCTGCTCAGATGAGGAGGATCACGACAGACACCTCCAGACACTGAAAGATGCCCTCATAAGAACAGGATATGGTGCTCGACTCATCGATTGACAATTCTGACGCACCACAGCGAAAAACCGCACCGACCTCCTCAGAAGACAAACACGGGACACAGTGGACAGAGTACCCTTCATCATCCAGTATTTCCTCGGTGCGAAGAAGCTACAATATCTTCTCCGGAGTCTTCAACATGTCATTGATGAAGACGAACATCTCACCAGGGCCATCCCCACACCCCCACTTCTTGCCCTTCAAACAGCCACACAACCTCAAACAGACCATTGTTCGCAGCAAACTACCCAGCCTTCAGGAGAACAGTGACCACAATACCACACAACCCTGCCACAGCAACCACTGTAAGACATGCCGGATCATCGACGTGGATGCCATCATCTCACATGAGAACACTATCCACCAGGTACACGGTAAATACTCTTGCATCTCGGCCAACATTGTCTACCTGATACACTGCAGGAAAGGATGTCCCGAAGCATGATACATTGGGGAGACCATGCAGACGCTACGACAGCGGATGAATGAACATTGCTTGTCAATCACCAGGCAAGACTGTTCCCTTCCCGTTGACGAACACTTCAGCAGTCACGGGCATTCGGCCTCTGATCTTTGGGTAAGCATTCTTCAAGGTGGCCTTCACGACACACGACAGCGCAGAGTCGCTAAGCAGAGACTAATAGCCAAGTTCTGCACACGAGGGCAGCCTCAACAGGGATCTTGGGTTCGTGTCGCACTATCTGTAACCCCCATGACTTGCCTGGGCTTGCAGAACCTCACTTACTGTCCTGTCTGGAGACAATACACATCTCTTTAACCTATGTTAATGCTATCTCCACTCACATTGTCTGCATCTTTGAAACTTGATTAGCAGGTTAGCTGCAAAGACTTGCATTCTAATTAGTATTCTGTAAACTGTGTGTGACTTTATATGGCCTTCTCTGATCAGAACTTTCCACACACCTGACAAAGGAACAGCGATTCCGAAAGCTTGTGGGATTACTATCAAATAAACTGGCTGGACTTTAACCTGGTGTTGTGAGACTTTTTACTCTATTTGGTGGAAAATACCACAGGGGTCCTGAAATTACAGTTCCAATACCTGGGCAGATCTGGTGACGCATTTCAGTACTCTCCCGAGAGGGAGTCGCACATCATCGTGGCTTGCTGCTCTGCACAGTGGGGAGAACCCAGCAGACAAGGAAATTGAAGAACTGCATGTCTCTTCTGATGAGGAGGAAGGGGATGACGATGATGAGCCCTGGGAATCTGAGAAGGCTGGTGAACAGGCCATTGCACTTGCTAGACAAAGCAGGCATGCTCACGAGGCCCTCACTGCCAATAGATTCCAGGATAAGGATGGCCACATTTTGCCTCCTTGAGGGAGGAACCCAGTCCAAAATTTCCTGCAAATCCGTAAGTCAGTATGTTCAGAAAATGAATGCCTCAACAGAGATTGACAATTCGAGCTATTGACATTCGGCTCAGTCAATTTGAACTTTTGATTGTCAGATGTGGTATCGTTAGATTCTTGTCCTGCATAGCCACAGAGCAGTGCAATGAAGTGAAACTTTTATGGAAAGGAAACAAAGGAATCATTCAACACTTTGGAAATTACTTCTTTTCTATTAGATATGTTCATTTAAACTTGCAATTAATGGGATTGAAACAAAACAATGGGACCTTTCACAGTATTTGCTTCAATTCACTTATGTAAAACTAATCTGAAGTTAAAATGATGACCTCCTTTATCATTTTACAGTGGAAGATTCTTAATGACATAATTGATTTTATTATCAAGCCCATGATTAATTTTTTTATGACTTGCAATCATTAGTGAAGAGCAATAAACAATACTCAGTTGAAGCGTTTAGTATCTTGCTGAGTAAGGATGATAAGTTTTCTGCAGATCCATATGCTAATTGGAATAACAATGGTCTTCTTGTCTGATACTTTCACCACAAAGATTTAAGGTCCATGGTATTTGGGTAACAGCCTTTAAAAGAAAGGTCGCCCTCTATTAGAAAATAATATATTAAGCTGTAGCTTAGTCAGACACGGGGTGCTGTAGCACTTCCATTTTCTAACTCAAGCCTAAACATCAATGTTATTCTTAACAGAGTCTCACTGTGACTTAAGATGCTGTCCTTCCACCCTGGAGACAACTCAGTTGCAGCCTGGTAGAATGAAAATTTTCACCTGATGATGTTCACAGTGTAATGTAGTCATAAGTCATGAGTGAAGAGCATACATTTCCATCTTTTACTTCTGATATTGAGCTTCATATTGCATTTCCAGGTTTTCTGGCCAATAAAAGAAGACAGCAATGACATGTTGAATCTGTCAAGGGTGGAATATGTAGTTAAATATAATCAGAATAAAATTACATTAACAGCACCTCTGGGGATGTTCACTAGATTAATTATTGGGATGAATGGTTTCTTTCATTCTTTCATGGGATGTGGGCATTGCTAGTTGGGGTAGCATTTATTGCCCATCCCTAGTTGCCCTTGAGTGGCTTACTGATGGTTAATTTCCTTCCCTAAAGGAAAGTGAGCCAGGTGAATTTGTGCATCAACATCATGGCCATCATTAGATTTTAATTGAATTCCAATTTCACCATGCTTCCATTAAATATTTGGGAGAACCAAATGTTGAGAGTCCAACTGGCAATGTGCCAGATACTGTCGCACTTCATAGCAAACCAACCAAGTTGGCAGAATGGCTCAAGGGAGCCATCTTTGGAGCGTGGGAGGAAACCATAACACCCAGAGGAAACCCACACAGAACAAGGAGGACATCCACACAGATAGTCACCCAAGGCCCGGGTCCCTGGCGCTATGAGGCTGCAAAGCTAACCACTAGTAAACACTGTTATCGGACAACAAATTTTATGAAATTGGGCACACAAAATGGAAGCAAACTAAAGTTATCCTCAGAGCCCTCCACTAAAATCACAAAGTAACAGACACTGATCAGTAGGCAAGAACATGCTTTTCGAATGCAAATGAGGGCTAGCACATGAGGGAAATTGAACAGGGTGGCACCTACAGGAACTAAATTAAAGAACACATCCCCACCCCATCAAAATCAGCACTTCTAAACCAGTCAAACAACCCATGGAGACACCTAAAATTAACACAGTTAACGAAACATCCCTGGCCCCTCAAACCTCTTGAGATCAATAACACACCTATGGTTCAAACCCCAGAGATTCTAGACCATTGATAACCAACCAGACAAAAACCATTAACACACACTTCAAACAATTGCTCCAACACTCAAAAACATCGAAACAGGATGGCTGAAGTCAAACACTGTAAATAAAGGATTAGCATTTGAAACGCGAAGTTCAGGTATAACTGTAACCGTTGTGGGGAGTCTTTAGAACACTTTCGGGACAGTCCGATTGTACGTCCTGACTGTGCTACTGCATCGACGTAATAAGAAAATAAAGCTGTGCCGTTATTGAACCTCACCCTGAGTCCGTAGTGGTCGTTTCGCCCACTCGCGCTAACAATTGGGGGCTCGTCCGGGATCGCGACCGTCGCTGGAACACCGTCTCCTGGCACTGGGTGAGTATCTTTACTCATCGAACCCGCGGAATATTAATGTCCCAGTGTCAGAGCGGTGTTTCACTGCTGCTGCAGTCTGAACGTGTGAACAGGGTGCGTTCAGTAGCTGCACAGCGGCAACGGGGGTTTAAGTTTCTTTTTGGGCAGGCGGCTGGGATCGCGAACTGTGATTCATTGTGTTATTTTTACATTCCGCTGACCCCTGACCAGCCCCACCACAGACTGACTGCCCACGAGGGGTCCTGACAGAATGGGTGTTACAGAGTAGGGATATTACTCTGGGATTAAAGGTTCAGGGACAGCACCCTGGGATTTAAGGTTAAGGAGGACGTCCAAGGTTTCAGGTCACTGGGATCGGACTCTCGGAGTTCGGTGCACGTCCGGAAGCTGCAAGTCGGTGAGGACCTCTGCAGGCGCGAAAGATCGGGCCACTGGGGGCAAAATCCGCGAGGAGTTTGCTTCATGTCCGGGGCGCGACTCAGTCTGGAGCCTCTGTGAGTGCCTCGACCACTACAAGCAGGAGACCTCTGGTAGCGTGAAAAAACGACTACACATCGGGGGACTCCGACCCACAGTCGACTACACGCCAGTCCGCACCCAGGTCCGGGTGACTCCCTGGGAGACAAGGAAACGGCTGCCCTCTGAGAGTCGATTTGGCGATAGGAGTTTGGGTTGGAGCTAGTGGCCCCGGTCACTGTAGTCGGTAGTCTCTCCGTACGCTGCGGCCCCTGTGGAGAGGCTGTACAGAGCCCACCTCCCTCTGAGAGCGGCAATCTCCCCACTACATGCAGGCTGGGCTCTGCGGGTTGTCACTGAAGGTACAAACGTACTGACAGTGGGAACATGAACATAGAACATAGAACATAGAACATTACAGCGCAGAACAGGCCCTTCGGCCCACGATGTTGCGCCGACCAGTTACAAAACAATGACCCACTAACCTAAACCAATCCCTTCTCGTCCATAAACCTATCCACGGATCTCTTAAACGCCCCCAAACTAGGCGCATTTACAACTGCAGCAGGCAGGACATTCCAATCCCTCACCACCCTCTGGGTAAAGAACCTACCCCTGACATCCGTCCTATAACTACCACCCCTTAATTTAAAGCCATGCCCCCTCGTGCTAGCTTTCTCCATCAGAGGAAAAAGGCTATTACTATCCACCCTATCTAAACCTCTAATCATCTTATATGTTTCAATAAGATCCCCTCTTAGCCGCCTTCTTTCCAGCGAAAACAACCCCAAATCCCTCAGCCTCTCCTCATAGGACCTCCCCTCCATACCAGGCAACATCCTGGTAAACCTCCTCTGCACCCTCTCCAAAGCCTCCACATCCTTCCTGTAATGTGGGGACCAGAACTGCACACAGTACTCCAAGTGCGGCCGCACCAGAGTTGTGTACAGTTGCAACATGACGCTGCGACTCCTAAATTCAATCCCCCTACCAATAAACGCCAAGACACCGTATGCCTTCTTAACAACCTTATCTACTTGACTCCCAACTTTCAGGGATCTATGTACACATACACCTAGATCCCTCTGCTCATCCACACTATTCAAAGTCCTCCCGTTAGCCCTATACTCGACACATCTGTTATTCCTACCAAAGTGAATTATCTCACACTTCTCCGCATTAAACTCCATCCGCCACCTCTCGGCCCAGCTCTGCAACCTGTCTAAGTCTTCCTGCAAACTATGACACCCTTCATCACTATCTACCACACCTCCGACTTTGGTGTCATCAGCAAACTTACTAATCCACCCAACTATACCCTCATCCAGATCATTAATAAAAATTACAAACAGCAGTGGCCCCAAAACAGATCCCTGAGGCACACCACTCGAAACCGAACTCCATGATGAATATTTACCATCAACCACCACCCTCTGTCTCCTATCCGCTAGCCAATTCCTGATCCAATTCCCTAGATCATCCCCAATCCCATACATCTGCATTTTCTGCAGAAGCCTACCATGGTGAACCTTATCAAACGCCTTACTAAAATCCATATACACCACGTCCACTGCCTTACCCCCATCCACCTCTTTGGTCACTTTCTCAAAAAACTCAATGAGGTTAGTAAGGCACCTACCCGCCACAAAACCATGCTGACTATCTCCAATCAATTCTTTACTCTCCAAATAACTATAAATCCTATCCCGAATAATTTTTTCCAAAACCTTGCCCACAACAGAAGTGAGACTCACCGGTCTATAATTCCCGGGGAAGTCTCTGTTCCCCTTCTTAAACAATGGGACAACTTTCGCTAACCTCCAATCTTCCGGTACTATACCAGAGGCCAACGACGACCTGAAGATCAGAGCCAGAGGCTCTGCAATCACTTCTCTTGCCTCCCAGAGAATCCTGGGGTAAATCCCATCCGGACCAGGGGACTTATCTATTTTCAGGCCCTCCAGAATATCCAGCACATCCTCCTTATCAACTGCAACACTGTCAATTCTACTCCCCTGCAATCCAGTGTCCTCCTCAGCTATATCCATGTCCCCTTGCGTGAACACCGAAGAGAAATAGTGGATCAATGCCTCTCCAATCTCCTCCGGTTCCACACATAACTTCCCTCTGTTGTCTATAACTGGCCCTAATCTTGCCCTAACCAACCTTCTGTTCTTAACATACCTATAGAACGCCTTAGGATTCTCCTTAATCCTATCAGCCAAAGTCTTCTCATGTCCTCTTTTAGCCCTTCTTAGCTCACTCTTCAACTCCCTCCTAGCCAATCTAAAGTTTTCTAGTGCACTACCCGAGCCCTCACGTCTCATCCGAACATAAGCCTCCTTTTTCCTCTTAACCAACGAAAAAACTTTTTTGGTGCACCACGGTTCCCTAGCCCTACCAATTCCTCCTTGCCTGACAGGGACATACCTATCACGGACTCGCAGTAGCTGCTCCTTGAAAAAACTCCACATTTCAGACGTTCCCAGTCCCTGTAATCTCCTAGTCCAACCTATGCTTCCTAATTCTCTCCTAATAGCCTCATAATTACCCTTCCCCCAGCTAAAACCACTAGCCCGAGGTTCATTCCTATCCCTTTCCATCACTAAGGTGAACGTAACCGAATTGTGGTCACTATCACCAAAATGCACACCAACTTCCAAGTCTAGCACCTGGTCTGGCTCATTTCCCAGCACCAAATCCAATATAGCCTCACCTCTAGTTGGCCTATCTACATACTGAGTCAAAAAACCTTCCTGCACGCTTTGTACAAAAACTGACCCCTCTAACGAGCTAGAGCTATAACAATTCCAATCAATGTTAGTAAAGTTAAAATCCCCCATAACAATTACCCTATTACTATCACTCCTAACCAGGATCGTCTCCGCAATCCTTTCCTCAACCTCTCTAGAACTTTTAGGAGGTCTATAAAAGACTCCCAACAGGGTGACCTCTCCTCTCCTATTTCTAATCTCCGCCCATACTACCTCAACAGACAAGTCCTCATCAAACCTTCTCTCTGACACTGTGATACAATCCCTGACCAATAATGCTACCCCTCCCCCCCTCCTACCTCCTTCTCTACTCCGACTAAAACATTTGAACCCCGGGACCTGCAGCAACCATTCCTGCCCCTGCTCTATCCACGTCTCTGAAATGGCCACAACATCGAAGTCCCAGGTACTGATCCACGCTGCAAGTTCATCCACTTTATTGCGAATACTCCTCGCATTAAAGTATACGCATTTCAAACCCTGCTCCACCCCACCCCTGCGATGCTGTGCATTGCAGTCCCCATCTATGCCCCCCTCACTTTCAACCCCTCTACTCAGGATCCCACCCCCCCTCCGAATCAGTTTAAACCTAACTGGATAGCCTTAGCAAATTTACCCCCCAGGATATTGGTCCCCCTCTGATTCAGGTGCAGACCATCCCTCATATAGAGGTCCCACCTTCCCCAGAATGAGCCCCAATTGCTCAAGTACCTGAACCCCTCCCTCCTGCACCAACCCCTCAGCCACGAGTTCAAACTTTCCCTCTCTCTATTCCTCTCTAAACTATCCCGTGGCACAGGCAAGAGTCCGGAGATAACCACTCTATCAGACTTGGCCTTTAGCTTCCACCCCAACTCCATAAATCTCTGCTTAATATCCCCTTCCCTTAACCTCCCTATGTCATGCGTCCCCACATGAACTATAACTTGGGGTTGTTCTCCCTCTCCCCTAAGAGTCCTGAATACCCTTTCCGATACATCCCTGACCCCAGCCCCTGGTAGGCAACACACCAGCCCTGAGTCCCTACCTTTACTTCCAACTCTCTTATCTGTCCCTTTAACTGTGGAGTCCCCAATCACGAGGCCCAATCTTTTACAGCCCCTAACCACCTGAGCTTTCACACTAGGCTCTCCCCCAGCAGCCTGCTCCCTTTGGCTATCCCCAGTTGATTCCTCCTCAACTGTAGCCTCCAGGACCGAAAACCTATTTTGGAGGGGAACAGCCCCAGGGGATTGTCCCCCCGATTGCTTCTTTCCCCTCTTCCTGGCAGTGACCCAAGACTTATTTCTAGGAGTGACAATCTCCTTATAACTCCTATCAATTTCCACCTCCGCCTCCCGAATTATGCGGAGTTCCTCTAACTCCACCTCCAGCTCCTTTACACGCTCCTCCAGAAGCTGCAATCTAACACACTTCCTACAAGTAAAATCACCTGAAACACTACTAGATTCCCTCACCACATACATCCCACAGGAGATGCAGCTTACTGCCTGAACTGCCATCCCTGAAGCAATTACCAGCAGAAAAATAAAAAATATAATAAAAAAAAACTTCCCCCACACTTATAATTAGGTTAGAGGAGGTGGGAGGGTGGGATTCTCTACCAGTGTAGAGGATCGGGTATCCTCTCTACACTAATTTATAGGGTTAGGGGCCCGAGAAAAAAAAACTACAAATACCGGCAAGCGTCCTAGTGACGACTTCCTGTTTCTAACTAATTTTAAAAAAACCGCCGAAACTCGCAACTTTGAAACTATAAATAAAACGTTAAACAATAAAAACAGAAAAATGTACCTTTTTGCTGCCTCCTCTCACACCCAAAAATCGCTGCCTCTCGATACTGCTCCTCAGGAATAATGAGGCCGATACACGGAGGTAGGTGCTTATAAACCCGAGAAAAAAAAACTACAAATACCGGCAAGCGTCCTAGTGACGACTTCCTGTTTCTAACTAATTTAAAAAAAACCGCCGAAACTCGCAACTTTGAAACTATAAATAAAACGTTAAACAATAAAAACAGAAAAATGTACCTGTTTGCTGCCTGTTTGAGACCGTAACCCAATCAGAGATACACCCACAAGTATCTGTGAAAGCATTAGAGCCAGGGTTGGTACACTACTGACCCTAGTAAAGAAAACCAACATGGATAGCAACAGTACCATCTTTGAATGGGGGCCTGAAGGGTCCCCACCCACTATCGAGCAGAGAAAAACAAGAATCCCATTCAAAGCATGATGAAGGCAGGGTGGAAGCCCCATGACCCTCTCGAAACCCAGCGGGAATGGTGGGCGAAAGAGAAAAGGAGCAAGGATGACAAGGCTTGGATACTAATATTAAAGGCTCATGTCACCCTTGCAGGACGAGTTCATAAATATGTACAAGGCAAGCAGGAACACGCTGCACAGGGACAACACGCCGCTGTGATGGACACTAACCCTGTGCTGCCAGCGCTGTCTGACTTCTCACGCAAACCTCCGAGTGAGGAGTGTCCCGACTGGGAATGTTTAGCGGATGAAACGGGTTCACTCTGCCCGGCAGGGGGGATCTTTCCATCCACCACCGACCCCCCCCCCCATCCCAGAGCGTAATGGCAGCCCCCGTTAAAATTGAGTGTGTCCCCGGGGTGGGGGGGGGGGCAAGGGGGAGACGGGCGAGGGCGATCGGCCCAGGCTCGGATAAAGATGACATATGTATCCCTGACCCCGGGGGACACCGTGAAACTGCTGGACAAACTCCCGACCCTCCAGCCCAGACACAGTAACGCAATCTTCTGGCAAAAGCTTAAGGAGATGCAAATGTGTCGCAATCTACATAATCCGGATATAGCAAAAGCCAAAATGCCGGAGAGTTATTGGACCCGTCTCCAGGTAGAGCACCAGAACGGGACCTGGTGTACGAACCTGAACGAGAGCCGCCGAGAGCAAGACCAAGCTGTGACGGATTTTAAAGATGATATTACCCAAACCATGGGGCGAGTCCCCGTGAGCTGGAACACAATCGTAGGGTTAGTGCAGGGGGAGGAGGAAGGAGCCCAGGAAAATGGGCGACGGAAATTTGACGCCTTTCTGGCCCATGGGGGAATGCCCGATGCCGATAGACAGAACCCCGCATTCCTCCAGCTATACAAGGACGGGCTGAGCCCAGCGCACCCAGCAATCCTAAAGACCGGGTTGGTAAACTTCAACACCTTTGATGAGCGAGAGAACTGGGCTATTACTGTAGACAACCAACAGAGAAAGATCCAAAGCGCGAGGGCAGGGGTATCTTCCCTGGGAACTGACGGAGGGACTGCTACAGGTGTGGGAAACCTGGTCTTTATAGAAAGGACTGCCCAGTCCAGACGTCCCAACCCTCCCACATGTGCCCCAATTGCAGCAGGACTGGACACAACGAGTCAGTTTGCCGTAGCAGGAGGTTCCCGAGGAGAGAGAGAGAGAGAGAGAGAGCCCCCCCAGGTACGGCCAAACCCCGGCAAGTGCCCCCGACCTGAAAGAGAATGACGTCATTCCCAATCCCGCGCACCTCAGCCACCAGCAGCTGCTGGATATTATACAGACTCTGGCGGTGCTAAAGACAGCGTGAATCGCGTCGGCCCCCCCCCACCCCAGGAGCCGACCCCCGCATCTGGGTTAACGCATCGTTAGGGGGGCCGGCGATGCAAAATATTACTAGATACGGGGGCCGCGATATCCCTCACCAACATGGCACATCCTACAACCCACCGGTCCATCGTAGTAGTGTGGGTAGGGGAAATAGAACTACAGCTTACCAGAGCGAGGCAGTCCTCCTCGAGATCGAGGATATCTTACTCCCAGCACACTTCTGGGTCTGCCCGAACCAGCAGGGAACGATCTTGGGAGTAGACCTCCTGGGGGAGTTAGGGGCGGTGGTGGGTGCCTTTAACAAGCGCCTGCTGTGGACTGCGAGGAAGGAACACAAAAGTGGGATTCGGGGATACCGGGTCCCGAACAGAAACGTGGTTGCATTCCGGGCAGGAGGCCACTCAGCCCGAGACTGGGGAAGGGAAGGGGTAGGAGGGCTTCGATGCCGATCATTACCCCAAGTCTGGGCAGCAGGGAAACAAGACTGCGGCCTGGTAAAAATCCCTCCCCTACACATTCACGGGCCGATCCACACCCCCCACAAACAATACCCCATAAAGCCCGAGCTGCTACAGGCCAGAGAGAAAATCGTTCAGGCTCTGGTTGCCCAGGGTATTTTGAGACCTACAGTGTCCAACACCAGCCCCCCGATATGGCCAGTCTGTAAGCCAGAGCGAAGTTACCCACTGACCATAGACTACACCGCCCTCAACAAAATAACCTCGAAAGAACACCCCATCGTCTCGATCCATCCACTGTTTTTAATGGACTCCGACCTGAACATGGTATTTTCTCTGTGTTAGACGTAGCAAACGGATTCGGGTCCATCCCGCTTCACACGGACTCCCGGGAAAGGTTGGCCTTTACCCGTGGAGGGAAACAGTACACACGGACACGCCTCCCTCAAGGGTTCCACAACAGCCCCAACATTTCCCACCCAGTTATGAGTGAGGCCCTTGAGGACTGCGACCTGTCCCCATATGGGAGGACCTTCCTCCAATATGTGGACGGCATCCTTATTGCCTCCACCAACCTCACAGGACATATGGGAGCCCTGTCCACAATCCTACGCGCCCTGCAGGCTGCGGGGGGTTTAAAACCAACCCAACCAAGGCACAGATTGTACAACAGGAGGTCCGGGATTTAGGACACGGCATAAGTCAAGGAAAGAGAGCCCCCCCCCACTCCGATCGGAAGACCGCGATGATAAATACGCCCCGTCCAAACACAGTTAAAGGGGTGCGCAGAGTTGTGGGACTCTTTAACTACAGCTGGAATTTCATTGACCAGTTCGCATCCCTGGCTGAACCAATTCAGCGGCTGGTCAAAGGGGGAAAGCCAGGAGCAGGAACGATCGAGTGGGGTCCCGAACAGGAGGTAGCACACACCCGCCTAAAATCAGAACTATTAGCAGCTCCAGCCCTACGCCTGCCTAACATAACCAAACCCTTCCACCTCTTCTCTGACTCAGAGGAGGGATTTTATAGCTCCGTGGTAACCCAAGAATACGGGGGTACCGTGCGACCGGTGGCATATTATTCCACCCGACAATCCCCGGTAGCCCAGGGACAAGTGTGTGGCGGCTCTAGACTGTGCCGCCTGGGCAGTCAGGGTACGCGAACCGATCACTGTGTCAGGACAAATCATCTTACACACGAAACACACCATCGTTCAGCTCCTGAATACAGGCCAGCTCCAGACTGTTTCGGACGCCCGAAGGGCAAATTGGGAAGCGGTACTCCTCCCCCCGAGACCGGTCAGTCCAGATAGTGCGGGACACTGGGAAGAACCCCGCTGAGGGACTCCTATCAGAGGGAAGTCCGCACTACTGCCCGATTAACCCAGACACTGAAGAGGAGGGAGGGATTAGTGACCAACCCCTAGATAACCCCCACCTCACGCTGTATGTAGACGGGTCCCGAAGACAAGTAGAGGGACAATATCACACAGGTTGGGCAGTAGTTGACCAAAAAGGGACACCGGTAGCAAAGGACACGATGAGTGGGGAAACCTCAGCCCAAGTGGCCAAACTCATAGCCCTCACGGAAGCCCTCAGGGCAGGAAGGGGAAAGTGAGTAAATGTGTACACTGACAGCCGATATGTATTTGGGGTGGTCCACGATTACATGGTAGCCTGGAAAAGGCACGGGTTTATCACCACGGGGGGGGGGGGGGGGGGGGGGGCCTCATAAAGCACGAAAATATAATCCGAGACCTGGCAGCTGCAGCCAGGCCGCCCTCAGAAGCAGCCGTAATTAAGATAAAAGCCTACCAAAGGGTAAAGACAGTGGGACGAAAAGGGAACCAACTAGCAGATGCTGCGCCCAAGGCTGCAGCTGGGAAAGCCCTCCCGCACGTAACTGCCGCTACAACAGCACCCTTGGAGGAAGGAGATACTTATAAGCTGCAGGGTAATACCAGCTCAGACGAGGTGGCACAGTGGGAACAGGCAGGGGCGACCAGGGACAAAGATGGAGTGTGGCGCAGAGGGCACCAAGTAGTCGCCCCCTCATTTCTACACTCCGAACTACTCCGACTGCACCACGAGCCGGACCACTCCGGCCGGGATGGGACCCTGGCCCGACTATCAGCTGATTGGTGGTGGCCAGGGATGGGACGGGATGTAGCCAAACACTGCCAGCGCTGTATCATACGCGCCCAGCACCACCCCGGGTGACCCCTGAGAGTCAAACTGGCCCACCAACCCCGACCAAAAGGACCCTGGGAAAACCTGCAGATCGGCTTCATAGGCCCCCTGCCCACTCGCCGAGGGAAGGAATATTGTTTGGTCTTAATCGATCAATTCACCCCCTGGGTGGAAGCATTCCCATCTCGGGATTGCGAAGCCACCACCGTAGCCCACATCCTAGCATACGGAATCATCCCGAGGTGGGGAGTCTCACTACAACTAGGCTCTGACCAAGGAACCCACTTCACAGGCAAGATAATGAAACAGGCTTGTAAAACTCTGGGAATCCGTCAACGATTCCATATCCCATACCACCCTCAGAGTTCTGGGATGTTCGAGCGAATGAACCGCACACTTAAAAATGCAATTGCCAAGTCAATTGCCGAGACAGGTCAGGGGTGGGTAGATGTCCTTCCCTGTATTTTAATGCGCCTACAAGCCACCCCCGGTCGCACCATAGGACATACACAATTTGAATTAATGACGGGGAGGGCAATGAGACTCCCAGAAAACACAGCGGTAGGAGGAGAGGAACTGGCACCCCTCCGGGATAAAATGAAAAGATATGTGCAACAGTTAGACCACCAACTCAGAGCGCTACACCACACAGCCAGAGACCAACAGGCTATAAAAGACCAGGTTAGGAAACATGACATCTGCCCTACCCCCACGCTTCCCCAGGTAGGGGACAAGGATTTGGTCCAAGTTGCCCCTGATCAAACAGGGTTCGCACCGAAATGGATCGGACCCCAAGAGATTATCCTCACCAGCGACACATGTGCCTGTGTTGACATCAAAGGGAAAGGCTGCTGGAAACACTGGTCACAGCTAAAGGCATACCACCCCGGGGGGGGGAGGGGAGACAGGACAGACTGACTGTAAAGACAAGCCCAACGACATAAACGGGCCACGAATCGACCCATAACTAACCACCTCCATCCACACAGCGGAGATCGAATTAACAGCCTTCATCTCTCGGACGGAGGAGAGCCACACATCAGCCATGGCTCTAATATATGTATATAGATGTAGAGGCATGCCTAAGTAGATTAGTTTATAGAGAATAGTTAATATTAAGATTCTAATACCTGGCAGCCACCAGGCTTTGTGTACCCTTCCCACCCCTCTCCAGGATAATGTTAACCACTTTGAGGATGGCCCTATCCGTGATCTTCTTGTCAAGGTTCGCCATCCAGGGGTACACCACCTATCAACAATCCCATGGAATAATATTCAATATGTCCGAGACGTTGTGCGTGCCGGCAGCACCATACCCCGAGAACAACAGAATGTATTCCAATACATGGCTACAAGTCCACCCAGGTCTCCATGTGACCTGCTTCACCTGCACATTGGATAAGACCCAAACATGTATCCAACAGCCAGGCTTGCTGAGCGACTCTGGCTGCACCTTTGGAACGATCTGCACCCTTCCCGAGGACCCATGGATCAAGCCACAAAGAGACATTTTGAGACCGGACACTGATATTTATGGGTACTAGGGACTAGTTGAGGCTCCAGTAGTCTCACTACATGTATGTTTTTCACTTCCTACAACGTGTGCCCCCACGACCACCACGCCGGAAATCTTACCCTACCCCTTGCTGAGCGGGGAGCCGGAGGGAGGACTGGTGTTGTGGAACGAGGGAGAAATTGTATATGACAACGTGAGACACGAAATTGTGCCTGTTCTGATCGATATCTCAGGGATCCAGGTACCAGGATACTGTTCAGAACAGACACGAGACACGTACCAAATGCTGGGCAGGGAAACTATAAAGCGGGCTATCGATGCGATGGGAGCAACACACCACAGAGACAACACACACACACACACACACACACACACACACACACACACACACACACACACACACACACACACACACACACACACACACACACACACACAGAAGCAAAAGGGGCATAGTCAATGACATCCTCATCGGGATAAACACCGGATCCAGTGTGGTTAACTCAATTGACATCCAGGGACTCAATAATAAGATAGAACAGTTGAAGGGAGTGATGAAAGATATCCTGCAACGGTCACTAGCCCAACAAGCCGAGCAGGCTGTTTTAGGGGAGAGGGGTGCCCATACTCAACTGGATGGAATCACAATATTAGAAACACACGCCCTTACCATTAACTGCCTTATAGATAGACAGAGAGAAAACACAGCCTGGGTATAACAGGGGCAGCTGTGCCATGCGTACGGTCAGTGGATGATAGGTCAATTAAGGCATAATTTGGACCAGGTACACGGGGGGAGGTGCCCGATTGGATTGACAGCACCCAGCGAGCACAACTCACAGATCAGAAGGGGGTGCACGATAGCCGAACCTTGAAAGGAATGACACGGGTATATCCCGTGATCCCCGACTGTGAGGTTAGCAAGAGTACGGGGGTAGGGATGGTCCTATTGATTCCAATAGTTACACCAGACTCGGGACCATTCCTTATCTTCCAGATTGAAAACATCGGTGTTGTTAGAGGCAATACCTCCCTCTGCTACCACCTAACCAAAGTCACGGCCATCTCAAGGCATGGCGTGATGTTCAGTACCTCCCTCTCAGGATGCAAACAAAGGGGAGAGATAACCATCTGCCCTCCCCCACTGAGACAAGGAGAGGCGGCCGAACGCGGGTTTAATAAAACACAGGGCTGTACCCTAGAAATTACACCCACAGATCCACACTTTCCCCGGGCAGGATAGGGAGGACGAGGCAGGGATTGTGTAACCACAACAAAAACATCCTTCGTATACAACAGGCTGACGTGCCCAATCCCCAGCCCAAACTTCTGCTTCACCCCTCGCCGACCGGTCACTATTGGCCAGGTCCACATCACCAACAACCGAAGTAGACAGACCCTGACACTTAATGCCACGGACCCATTTGAGAGACGACCTCAAATATTCCTGAGAGCCAGAACAGGCTCCCATCCCACACTTAACAGGAGTACTGAGAGAGCTCCGTCTCAAAGTGGGACACTCTGTTCGATTATACCGCCAGCTACAATCACATATCAAAACCCTAGAGCGTGACACAGAGTCAGCCTTACAGAGCCAGACATGGGTTCAGAGGGTGTGGGACTGGGGTCTAAGTGTAGACATTCACCCCTGGATCCGGATATTCTTGCACATACTGGCTGCCATCCAACTCATACTGGCAATCTCCTGGGGGGTCATAACGTGCTATATATACCCCCAGCACAAGAAAACTAAAACTAGGAGAGGGAACTAATCAGAATGATTGGCAACATGGGACAATTAACAAATCGGGAAGACTTCTCCCGTGCACACCTAATTTGACAAACCCGGGGCTCCCCTAAACTGTACGACTGCAGTGTGCAAATGCAGGGAGCACCGGACATAAAATTTGTTAAGGAAATCGGTCTGAGGGAGGCGAGCAAGCCTGCTCTCGACCGACAGGAGGGAACTGTTATCGGACAACAAATTTTATGAAATTGGGCACACAAAATGGAAGCAAACTAAAGCTATCCTCAGAGCCCTCCACTAAAATCACAAAGTAACAGACACTGATCAGTAGGCAAGAGCATGCTTTTAGAATGCAAATGAGGGCTAGCACATGAGGGAAATTGGACAGGGTGGCACCTACAGGAACTAAATTAAAGAACACATCCCCACCCCATCAAAATCAGCACTTCTAAACCAGTCAAACAACCCATGGAGACACCTAAAATTAACACAGTTAACGAAACATCCCTGGCCCCTCAAACCTCTTGAGATCAATAACACATCTATGGTTCAAACCCCAGAGATTCTCGACCATTGATAACCAACCAGACAAAAACCATTAACACACACTTCAAACAATTGCTCCAACACTCAAAAACATCGAAACAGGATGGCTGAAGTCATATACTGTAAATAAAGGATTAGCATTTGAAACGCGAAGTTCAGGTATAACTGTGACCGTTGTGGGGGAGTCTTTAGAACACTTTCGGGACAGTCCGATTGTACGTCCTGACTGTGCAACTCCGTCGATGTAAAGAAAATAAAGCTGTGCCGTTATTGAACTTCACCCTGAGTCCGTAGTGGTCGTTTCGCCCACTTGCGCTAACAACACCAATTTTGTTTTTGCAGCAACAGTGCCAAAATAAACTGACTGAACAATATTAAGGGAATTGTTTTACCCTGGATACTTTAGATGCCAATGGTCTTAAGATGTGGTCAAGATGGAATCTTCAGCTGAAAGATCAGTTCAGCCCCTGTGAAGTACAAGAACTCAGCTTGGTTAAGTTTTTGATGTTTATGCTGGGAAAGGCTACCTGGAGGATCGTTAAGCAATATTGCCTGTCAGCATTCATTAAGGGGCAGCTGGAGATGTAGTGGTAATGTCACTGGACTCGTAAACCAGAGGGCCCAGGCTAATGATCTGGAGTTCAAATCCAGCCACATCAACTAGTGGAATTAAAATTCAATTAATAAATGTGGAATTAAAAGCTAATCGCAGTAATGGTGACCATGAAATTATCATTGATGCAAAACCCATCTGGCTCACTAATTCCCTTTAAAGATTGTTATCTGCCATCCTTACCTGGTCTGGCCCACATATAACTACAGTAACCTGTTACATATTTCTACTTTTACATGGCCTAGCAAGCCACTTTGTTCAAAGGCAATTAAGGTCAATATGATTTTTTTTAAATGAGGCTGCAATGCATATTGGTTGCTACAATTTGACCTAATGCAACTAACTGGGAGTAAAGTAGTCATTAACCTTTTAATTACTTTTTCTGTTTCTGTCTGTTAGCTTTTAGTGATTTATGCACTTGGACCCCTAAATCATTTTACTTCTCAGTTCCTTAACTTGTCACCATTCAGACAATGTTCTGGTTTATTTTTCTTTTCAAACTCTAAATTGCAGATTTTAAAAGAGATAACAGATTACGAATGTGGAAGTTTTAATCTTTCAGAATTATTTAGATTCTGTAACAATTCCCAATGATTAGAAACCAGCAGACGTAACCCTGACTTTTAAGAGATGAACTTGATAAAGAAAGTGGAGAAATATAGAGCAGTGAGCCGATCATCGGTGGGCAAAGTGTTAGATTCTAATATTAGGAACAAGGTAACGGGGCATTGGGAAAATGCCAAAATGATTAGAGTCAACCCAGATTTATGAAAAAGAAATTGTGTTTGACACAACTTTGCTAATGATACAAAGTTAGGTGGGAAAGTAAGTGGCAAGGAGGATGCAAAGAGATCATCGAAAGACAAAGACATGTTGAGTGATTGGGCAAGAACATGACAGGTGAAATTTAGTGCAGTGCAATGTGAATTCCAAAAGCCATGAACCCCAAATAATGAGAGGGAGGCCAAAAGGCAATGATTCTCTATATGAGGGGATGATGTAATCTTGGTCCATAAAGGAACCCAGTTTTTCCCTGGCAATCATATGTTCTATGTATACAAAACTAATGTGTTGGTTGAAGAATGACCTGCCAGAGAAAAGCTGCTGAGTTAAACTTCCTCTCTTCCAAAGTGTCTTTCAGGTGCTCTGTTAATTACCCAACTTTCTGATTGAAGGAGATGCCCAGAAGTATCCTGAAGTTATACAAATCATGGACCTCTCTCCCGGATCCTATGAACGTTGAATCTTGTGCCAATATTTTTTGCAGAGTGGATTTTCATTATATTAGCAATCTGCTTTTACTCTATGTAACATATGTTCCAAAAGTTACTTATTAAGTGATTAGTTAACCAAAATTTTTTATTCCGAAGTATTATGGAATTATCAGTTGTATTTTCAATTCAAATAATGCAATGACGTCAGTACTTTCGTAGCGATTGTAAACGAGTGACTTTAATCATCAAATCCATTGAGACTACAGAAATATTCACTCAGAATTACATTAAATTGTGACAGTACAGCTATTATTATTCATCTATCTTTCCATATACAATTGAGCCTAATCTTTCTGTACATGCACACATGCCCTTTTAAAGAAGCGCTCCCAATTTTTTAACCCAGTAACAGGTAAGTTTAGGACCGATATCAGGAAGCTCTTTAAAGATGAAGAATCCATTTCCAGAAGCGGCAGCAAGAACACTTGGACCATTTCGGAAACGATTGCAGTTTTGAGGGCAGGGAGAATGTCAAGATAAGTTGAATAGTCTTCCTCGTCCATAATCTTTTGTGAATCCTGATTTACTCCAAATAGCTGGTCATAGAATCCCTACAGTGCAGAAGGAGGCCGTTCGGTCCATCAAGTCTGCACCGGCCACAATCCCACCCCGGCCCTATCCCCATAATCCCATTGCATTTACCCTAGCAGATTCCCCTGGCATTAGGGTCAATTTAGCATGGCCAACCCACCTAACCCACACATCTTTGGACTGTAGGAGGAAACTGGAGCACCCTGTCAAAGGAATATCTATTTCCGCAGGCGTTCACTGCATTGTATTTGTGGTGGGAATGATGGGATTCATCATTCCTTCATTAAATCTTCATTAAATTCTTTGCAGAAGGATCTAGATAGGCTGGGCGAATGGACCAGGAAATGGCAAATGGAATTTAATGTTGGCAAGTGCGAGGTGGTCCACTTTGGTAGGAAGAATGGTAGGAAAGACTATTACTTACGGGGCGAAAAACTGCAGCAGGCGACGGTGCAGAGGGACCTCGGGGTCCTTGTGCATGAGTCGCAAAAACCCAGCCTGCAGGTGCAGCAGGTGGTCAGGAAGGCGAATGGGATGTTGGCCTTCATAGCGAGGGGGATTGAATATAAAAATAGGGAGGTCTTGCTGCAGCTGTATAGGGCATTGGTGAGGCCGCAGCTGGAGTACTGTGTGCAGTTTTGGTCGCCGCACTTACGCAAGGATATTTTAGCCTTGGAGGGAGTGCAGAGGAGGTTTACTAGGCTGATACCGGAGTTGAGGGGGTTGAGCTATGAGGAGAGGCTGAATAAACTAGGCTTGTACTCGTTAGAGTTTAGAAGAATGAGGGGAGATCTCATTGAGACGTATAAGATGATGAATGGGATGGATAGGATAGAGGTGGAGAGGCTCTTCCCGCTCAAAAAGGACAGTAGGACTAGGGGGCACAGCCTCAAGATAAAGGGAGGGCGGTTTAGAACGGAGTTGAGGAGGAACTTCTTCATTCAAAGGGTGGTGAATCTCTGGAATTCTCTGCCCGTTGAAGTGGTGGAGGCTGCCTCGCTAAATATTTTTAAGACGCGGGTTGATGGGTTTTTGATAAGAGAGGGGATTAAGGGTCATGGGGAGAGGGCGGGAAAGTGGAACTGAGCCACGACAGATCAGCCATGATCTTATTGAATGGCGGGGCAGGCTCGAAGGGCTAGATGGCCTACTCCTGCTCCTAGTTCTTATGTTCTTATGTTCTAAATGCTGCATTACATGATCCTGGCAACTAAAGGGACATCTTACAGCCTGGCATGCTAAAACATACTTCCTTTATCTTGATCCTACGACAAAGCTGCCTCAAAACAGTTGAGAAAAATGCAGATTTTTTGAGCTTGTGACCTTGTTTTTTTTGTAAATCTCAATCTCATCTGTCACTGGTTGTTTTATTTTAAAGAACATGAATACATACAAAGGAGTTGGAGAATATTCCACTGTATTTCACAAGGGAACATTAAAATAGTAATTTATATACAATAACCCAATCACCGACAGATCAAAATATCAGATATGCAAATAGGAATGAAATCCCTGTACAAGATTACACATGTGTGGTAAAGAAGACCAAAGACTCATAATCACAAGTGGATCTAACTATAGTGGACAACAAATGCGCCAAATAAGAAGAGATAATGATTTCTTGGTCTCATAAGTTGATCTAAGGAAACATCCCTCATAGTGGAATTCAATTACAAAATCTGGAATTAATTGATTAAGTTTAAAGGCCAATGGTCCACAACGATTTATGCTCTATCGCGTTTCTATCAATCTCCTGCTGGAGGTGACCTTCGATACCTGACTGTTTCAGAGTTAAGGAGCAGTTAATTACTTTTTCTACATTATAAATGTTAATTATATGGTTACATATTCAGCTGGGTCAGAAATAAAAATCGGAAGCACTTTGAAAACAAAAATACAGTGATGTAACTGCAGAAAGTGCAGCTTTCACGAGTCCTATTGTTAGCTTATGTAGCATATTTTCATATACGAATTTCAGCAAAAAGTGAACGGATAAGTTGGTATAGTAAACCATGATAGTTGATTCAGTGTGTGACACGTTAGTTGCAAGAGTTTTAATTCAAAACTTTCTTGGATTTTGCTGTGGCTCATAAAATGACAGTGGATTTGGCTTTACTGCTTTTGCCAAACATATTGCATGCTAATAAAAATAGGTACTGTCCCTGAATGCAGCTTTAATCTTTGGGTTCCTGGCAAAACAAACATGTTGGTTCTTGATCCGAATACTGTTCCACTTGAATTGTGATAGAATGAAAATTGAAAGTGTCAAACATTCTCTGTGTCATTTCCTTCAGTACTTGTTGAGGATTCACTTCATCAGCTGTGAATAACAGGACAAGTCGTGATTCTTAACTAAGTACAATCGATTTATTAAGTATATGCAAATAGATGGTTCTTAATATGCGAGCTGATAAATAAACAGGATGCATCACAGTGTCTTGATCACGCTATTATTAGACTGACAGCTTCAATTTCTTGTAATTTTTCTTACTGTTCAGGAAAATTAAATATCCTGCAAGTTGCATGTGATTCTAATGCATACGGCCACAGGGAAGACCAGCAACTGTGAAAACACCCAAAAAGCCTTTTGTAGAATGGAAAGAGGAAAGTCCGAGATAGTTGGACCAAAGGGAGGGTTCAGGATTTAATGAAGTAGAGCAGAATTGGAAAAGGAGGTGCAGGACTAAGGAACATCAAAAGAAGGGCAGAAAAGTCAGACGTTATGTCTGAGACCAGCAAGGTAATCTCCTGTCTTGCATATATGCAGATTGCATTGGTTCAAGGGCCTCTCTGAGGAACTGTACATCTACGAGTTGTACTGCTCCAAGAACAGTAAGACGTCTCACAACACCAGGTTAAAGTCCAACTGGTTTATTTGGTAGCCCTAGCTTTCAGAGTCTCGAGCTCCTCGAGGAGAGGCCGCACTCCTCCCCCCCCACCCCGTCCCAACCCCAACCCCAACATCTACACTGCTTCTGCAGGAAATTCTGTACCATCACCGACAAGATTGATTCATTTCTGCACGCCTAACTTATCATGTGAAGTAAACATCACTAGAAAAGTAAATTTTCCAGCATTGGTTTTCAGCCCACCAATCTCGGTGCGGGCTCGTTGGGCCAAAGGGCCTGTTTCCCGTGCTGTGTTGTTCTTTGTGTTGTCCTTTTTATCTCCATGATGGAGGACCTCATGGACTTTGATTGTGGAACCCACATGAAAGTGTGCAGGATTTACCACCAAGCAACCTAGCACGTGTTTTGCCACCGTGGGAGGTGGCCCGCCATTGACTGGTCCCACTGTTAATAACGGGGTTTCCTACAGAATGCTCTCAATGCCAGGAAACCCGCAATGGGGGTCCATAGTTGGTGGGACCGGAAGATCTCACCAGCGTGAAGGGCTGGAAAGTTCCGGTCAATATTTATTTCCTCTGTGGTCTCTGTATTGTAGAACGTTTATTTCTCGTTACTTTTGTGTGTGGAGGCAACGGTGCAGCCTGTCTTTCGTGTTTTGACTGTGTGCAACAAATAACCATGTTTAGTTCACCATTAATAAAATTTGGATCACACAAAACCAAGAGACTCGGAAATATACCACCACTTATAAAGAAGGAAACAAATCAAAATACCGTCATGTTTATGGGTGGATGCTGAGAGGAGAAAGTAGTATTGTTAAAATTAACCCCCCTCCTGTCTATCTCAGTGATCTGCTTTAAGAGGATGGAGTGCGTGGTGTTCAGGAGGAATGGGAGAGTGACCTGCTCCTCTTGCCTGCTCTCTGCACTGTTGATCAGTCCTTGATTTCAGGGAGTCAGTGTCAGTGCTTCCTCCTTGCAGGTTTAATAAATGGAAGAGATTTCAGCCTAAAGCTTATCTTGTGCAGCTCTTGGAAGAAGGTTGGGTTGTGCTCATTGGAGAAGAGAGTTGTGCTTCTTTTGCCTGCTGCTCTGGCATGGTGGTCATTTGGCACAGCTTGAAACTAAATGGGCACGACTGTCTCGTATGCAATCAGAAGTGAGCTGGCAAGGTGGATACAGAACTGGATACAGAATGTGTCTTCACATGCCTTTCTCTGACCAGAATCTTCCACACACCTGACGAAGGAACACCATTTCCGAAAGCTTGTGGGATTACTATCAAATAAACTGGTTGGACTTAAACCTGGTGTTGTGAGACTTCTTACTCAATCACAGAAGACAGAGGGTAGCAGTGGAAGGGTGTGTTTCTGAATGGCGTTCCTCAAGGATCAGTGCTGGGACCTTTGCTGTTCGCAATACATATAAATGATTTGGAAGAAAGTATAACTGGTTTGATTAGTAAGTTTGTGGATCTCACACAAGTTGGCGGATTTGCGATGAAGACCATCAGAGAATACAGCGGGATATCGATCGGTTGGAGGCTTGGACAGAGAGACGGCGGATGGAATTTAATCCGGACAAATGTGAGGTAATGCATCTTGGAAGGTCTAATAAAGATAGCAAATATACAGTAAATGGCAGAGTCCTTAAGAGTATTGATAGGCAGAGGGATCTGGGTGTACAGGTACACTGGTCACTGAAAGTGGCAACGCAGATAGAGAAGATAGTCAACAAGGCATACGGCATGCTTGCCTTCATTGGCCGGAACATTGCGTTTAAAAATTGGCAAGTCATGTTACAGCTTTATAGAACCTTTGTTAAGCCGCAATTGGAATATAGTGTTCAATTCTGGTCACCACACAATCAGAAGGATGTGGAGGCTTTGGAGAGGGTACAGAAAAGATTTACCAGGATGTTGCTTGGCATGGAGGGCATTAGCTTTGAGGAGAGATTAAAGAAACTTGGTTTGTTCTCACTGGAACAACGGAGATTGAGGGAAGGCCTGATGGAAGTTACAAGATTGTGAGAGGCATGGACAGAGTGGATAGTTAGAGGCTTTTTCCTCAGGTGGAAGAGTCAATTACTAGGAGGACATGTTTAAGGTGCGAGGTTTAAAGGAGATGTATGAGGCAACTTTTTTTTTTTACACAGAGGGAGGTGGGTGGATGGAACTCGCTGCCAGGGGAGGTATTGGAAGCAGAAACGATAGTGAGTTTTAAGAGGCGTCTGGATAAATACATGAATAGGATGAGAATAGAGGGATTCGGACCCCACGAGAATAGGGGTTTTTAGTTCAGCCGGGCAGCGTGGTTGGTGCAGGCTCGGAGGGCAGAAGGACCTGTTCCTGTGCTGTAATTTTCTTTTGTTCTTTGTGTCAATCTTCAAAGATGCTTTGGTTGAGAGATGGCATCAAATGATTTGCTGGAAATAACCATCGAAACTACTTCCCAACCTTGCTGTTGACCTTCTGGAGAGTGCCTTTATATACACTTGTATGATGGAAGCTGCCCGGAAAAGAAGAGATGGCAGCAACGTGCGCTGTTTCTACACTCAGAATGCACCACAGTTACAGCAGAAGTATTTAAACAAACTTACCCGGGATATCTGTGTGATCTGCTATGCTGCTGCATGGTGTAACTTGGTGGCACAAAAAGCTATAACTGGCATTGAGGAAATTCAGAGCCCATATCTATTACTAACTAAATAGACAAGAAGCCAGTTAATCGACTCAATTAGGAATTGCTTTTGAAAGTATTTCTTTACTGACCTGTGGCAACATGAGCTGAAAGAATGACCTGGTTGGTGGTGAGAGCCCAGAGGTAAAGGTTGTGCACTGTTTTCACTCCATTAACATCTAGAATCTTTTCCTTCACATCATTGTAATTCAGTCCAACTGGTACACCTTGATGTGAGCCAAAACAAGAGAAATTAAATACTAACATTTGATGTATTTTACATTAGTCATATTTATACATACATATATATATATATACACATTTAAAGTGTATATTCTAAACATGTTCATAGTGCATCTAAGCAATACAATATCTACCTACCGCAGACAACAAAAATGCTCAGCATAATTCATTTTTTCACACTCATTTGCTGACTATTGTGCTATTATCATGTTCCACCATGCACATAGCTTCATACGCGTAGGATGTGTGCTTTGATTATGAAAAAAGTACTGGAAGTTAAAAAGCAATAGCGTGTTTTCTCATTTGACTCTCGATCATTATGGTATCCTTTCACCTAATCGCAGATCTTCTCTTTTGTTCTTTCTTCCCTCGCCCTTTCCCTGGCTCTGTACTTGTTTAAATTTGCTACATGGCTACTTTACAACAATTTTGATGAATGTGGGTCAGAAAGGAACAATCCGAGTAACAAAGGTAATAGGGAATGAATTGTCATTGTTGATTCGAAGATGATGCCTACTCAAGGTTACAGGTTTCTGTCATTGGTTTCCAAAATGCCTGGACATGAAGCTACCCATATTAATACGTAGGGACCTGTCCTCTGCAAGCAGAAAGAACATGACCAGATACTGTTTTGAATTAAACAAAAATCATGGGGATCGATGTTTCCCTGCTGAATTCTCCATTTCAACTTGCCAAGCAGTCACCATCCTTTTCTCATGCAATATAAACTGTTGCTCCTTTTAAAATTTGTATTCTTGCCTCTGTCCTGATGAGTGCAAGATGAAAAGCTCCAGCAACTTTTTTTCTCAGCAATACTCTAGAGTAGCACAGTGATCATGGGGAAATTTTAATCTTTATATAGACTAGGCAAACCAAATTTGCAGTAATTCCTGGAGGACGAGTTTGTGGAATAGATACAACATGGATGTCTAGATCAGTAATTTGAAGAACAAATGGGGAAACAGGCTATTTTGATCAAGAAGAAAGGGTTAGTTAAAGCCTTTTTGTAATGGAGTCTTTAGGGAAGAGTAACCATAAAATGATAGCATTTTATATTGAGTTTGAGTGTGATTTAGTAAAGTATGAAACTAATGTCTTAAATCCAAATAACCTAGGGGCTTAATGGAAATTTCACTAAAGTTGGAAAACTACATTTAGTTTATTGCGAAAAAGGAATGGCTAGCATTCCAACAATTAGTGGGACTAAGATGACAAATGTGACGGACCTTATAGAATCCTACAGTGCTGAAGGAATCCACTCAGCCCATCTTGTCTGCACTGACTGCAAACCCACCCAGGCCGCATCTGCATAACCCCATGCATTTACCCGAGCTAGTCTCCTGACACTAAGGGGCAATTTAGCATGGCCAATTCACCTAATCTTTGGAGTGTGGAAGGAAACCCATGTAGACATGGAGAGAATGTGCAAACACCACAGACAGTGACCTGAGGCTGGAATCAAACCCGGGTCTCTGGTGTTATGAGACAGCAGTTAGTACTCTGGTTAGTCCCACTGTACCACCATGCCACCTCAATGACCTACATCTTAGGGTTTTAAAAGTGCAAGTGAAATTAGCTTTCAATTTCCAAAATTTATCAGATTCTATAACAGTGCCCAAGCTTAAAAGATAGTAAACATAACTTTGCTATTTAAGAAAAGAAGAAAGAAAGAAAATGGGGAACTGGAGGTCATATTGGCCTAACATACTACTTAGAAGCAGGAATAGGCCACTTGATCACTCAAACTCGCTCTGCCAATTAAGATCATGGCCTCAACTTCACTTTCCTTCCTATGCCCTTTGAATCCCTTGCCAATCCAGAATCTAACATCACATGTGGGCAATCTGCTGGAACTTATTATTAGGGATATGGTTTCAGAGCACTTCAGAATCACTGAATTGTTACAGTAAATCTTTCCATTTTTCAAAGTTCCGACTGTTAGAAAAACAAGCAGCATATAATCATACACACAAAAAGATCAATGGGTTCAAAAGATTAGTGCCTTTTGATTGATACCATCTTTGTGCAACACTCTTCAATCACTTTGCTCTCCAGATACACATCTCATTACTCTTTGAGCTCATATGTAATTTTTTTTCTTGTGCCGTCTCTTCTGGTGACTTATTCCACAAGTTCATTATTTTTTATGTGCAAATAATTCCCTTCTGACTCCTTACGGAAAGTTCTAGGAGGACAGCATGAATTCAAACTGTCTCCAATCAGAACAGAGTCACTAGAATTGAAATGACAATAGAACTACAATGAGAAATGTAGAGATAATTACCTTCCATCAGCACCAAGAAAATATTCCGCAGAACTGAGACTGTTGTTCCCAAGACAAACAGGGAGAAAATAAATGTGCAGATAGGATCAGCTATTTTGAATTCAGGCTGGAAGAGACAAAAATAATAAGGCCAATTCTAAATGTTTATCAAATGCCTCCATGAAGC
Source organism: Carcharhinus amblyrhynchos (assembly GCF_965287045.1). Taxonomy (NCBI): domain Eukaryota; kingdom Metazoa; phylum Chordata; class Chondrichthyes; order Carcharhiniformes; family Carcharhinidae; genus Carcharhinus; species Carcharhinus amblyrhynchos. The sequence goes on along the minus strand of NW_027650093.1, from coordinate 90,113 downwards.
ATAAAATGGAATAAACAGCGATGAATTATAACTTTCATGCTTTGTACTAATTTCTCTCTCTTTAGATCTCCATGCAAGTGTGCAGGTCCCTAAAGGTAACAGAATAGATAGACAAGATGGTAAAGAAGTCACATGGAATGCTCTCCTTCATTGGCAGAAGTATAGAGTACAAAAATAGGGATATAATGATGAAATTGACACTGTTGAGGCTACAGCTGGAGTGGTGTGTGCAGTTCTGGTCACCTCTTGACAGAGTGTATTTTTCTGGAGAAAACGCAGAAAAAAGTTACTAGAATTTTGGCTGGACTGGAGAACTGTAGTTACGAGAATAGACTGAAGAGGTTGGGGTTGTTTTCCTTGGAACAGAGAACGCTGAATCGTGGCATGATTGAGATATACAAAATTGTGAGGGTAGAGATAGAGTAGACAAGAGAAACCTGTTTCCCTTGGCAGAGTGCTCAAAAATCAGGGGTCATCGGTTCAAGCTAAGTGGCAGAAGGATTAGAGGGGACATGAGGAAAAAACATTTTTACCCAGAGGGTTGGGGGTGTCTGGAATTCACAGCCTGAGTTGGTGGCAGAGGCAGAGACCCTAAACTTATTTGAAAACTATCTGGATCTGCACCTTAAGTGCTTTAAGTTGCAGAGCTATGGGCTGTGTGCAAGAAGATGGGATTAGAAAGGACACCTAGAAGTCTTTGGGTCAGCATGATCAAGATGGGCCAAACGCCCCTTCTGTGTTATGTCATTTCTATGGTTCTATGACCCATTTACCCATGATAAGACCTCTGCCTGTGCTTTGCATCACCATATCACAATGTTTTTGTCACTGGATCATCTCATTACTAATGCCTAGATGATTATCAGCTCCCTGCAATGAGATGCCACAGCTTCATTCTGTCTAAAATGCAATGTGGAAAATTCCCCAATTTTCTTCTTCCGAGAAAAAGCAGGACAGATTCAGTCCAGTCATTTTTGGCTCCATCAGTCTTCCCTCAAACATCAGTGAAGTGATAAAGGGTTTCACAAGACTTACTCAGCAATAACTTGCTCACCAATACTCAGTTTAGGTTCTGCCAAGGCTGCTCAGTTTGAGCTTTTATTGCAGCCTTGGTTCAAACAAGGACAAAATAACTGAATTCTGGGAAATGAGATGAGGGCGAATGTCCTTGATATCATAACAGCATTTGACCAAGTGTGACATCAAGGAAGCCTAACAAAAATTAAGTAAATTGGAATGGAGGAAAATAATTCTCCACTGATTGGAATCATACTTAGCACAAAAAAAAGATGGTTCTGGTTGTTGAAGGCTGAGCATCCCAGCCCCAGGACATCCATTGCAGAGTTCCTCAGGGTAGTTTCCTGGACCCAGCCATTTACAGCTGCTTTATCGATGATTTTTCCTTCATCAAAGGCAAGAAGTAGGGACGTTTGCAGATGAGTGCAGTGGTCAGTACCATTTGCAGGGTCATCAGATACTGAACCAGTCCATACCTGCATGCAATAGGACCCAGACAACGTTCGGGCTTGGGCTGGAGGTGGACAGACTCTCGATTTCGTGCTGCTAACCTGCCAATCTCCCGTCTCTGCACAATTAGCATGGAGCCAGGATCACTCCACACACGGTGACTGCAATTCTCCAGTCAGCATGTAAACTCCCTTGAGGCCAAAACATGACCGAGGGATGAGACAATCTTCTAGTGGCAAACTGGAGGAGGAGTGAGGTGGGGAGGATAATCGCTCCGTCCAGCTAGGAGACATCCACCCTTTCCCTACCCCAGCACCATTATAGCCATAGAACCAAACCTGTGGCCACCGGCTTTCCAATGGATTGCTGGCCTCCAAAATTATGGTCAAGCAGCTGGGGCCTCTTTGATTTTAAAAATTTGTAAATGCATTTTGAAGAGTGTCTAATCTGTCGGCGCCCTCAATTTCTACCTACATCAGCAACTCCAACCTGTGACAAGGGGTTGTCCATTTGTTAGTGCTGGAGGGCTTTAAATTGGGCCTCCGGCCTCAGGACCTGCCTGCTGTCCTTAATTGGAGGCAGCCACTTTAGAAATCATTGTCTGGGCCTTGACACCAGCATACACCAGTCCCTGACCTGCATTTCTTCCTGACGGCAGCACAGGGATCCACAAATGAAATTCCAGCCCGTGGTATTTTGCAGCAATGTTTCTATAAACAGGTCAGTGAACAAGTCATTGAGTGAGTAGAAGGAAATAACAAGAAAAGGATGGTGTTCACAATGAGTTCCCTCCTGCATTACGGGTGTGTAAGTGTAGCTTGGAGAGAGTGTTTCTTGTAAGTTTAGCTTGCAGTCTCAGTCAAGATGTACCGGGGGCAGCATGCATAATTTGTCCATGTACTTGGTACAACAAAATAAACCAAGATCGAACTTGAAAAGTTTTATTGACCCAGAATTATTACCAAATTGTAATATAGTAACTGACCTTGAAGTAAATTATAAGGGCACTGACTAGCACGCTAAGACTTTGTAAGAAATCTCCCACAACATGGATGAAAGCGGCTTGAATGCTGATATTTTGCTGATGGTTATGAACAGATTCTGCTGAATGCTCAACGTAAGTTGCACTGTGGTTGTGACCATGACCATCCTGATAAAGTACCAATCCCATTCTGGAAAAGACAAGATTAAATTAGATGTGTTTGGCTTTTAGGTTTCATTAGGAAACTGTAAATGAATAGCTATTAAATTGAATATTTATATAGAATATTTATTATACATTAAATTTTCATATCTGTCTCATCGTAGAAATTGTACTAACAGCCAGGGTTCACTTCTGCACATTTCATTGAATAAAAATCATTTTCTTTTAAATCAAACGTTAAAAGATTTTTTTACTGTCCTTAATTAGGATTTTCTAATACTCATATCTCTAGGAAAGGTGTTACCTTGTTCAACGATATCACTCTTAACTGAGTGAGTTCACCTTGCACCTTATTGCTGAGACTCTGCTGCTTGTGTCCAAGATTTCATAGATTGCAATAACTGCAATAGTCACCCAAAACAGCAAGTTTTAATCGAATTTAGTACTGTAAGTACCTAATTTAGTACTTAAGGTTCTGCATGCAGTTGGGATTCTTTGTTGCTACTGCAGTGAATGAAGTTTTGGCTGAGCGCCAAATTCCAAGGATGGGATTTTCCGCACCCCCTCCACCGCGTGTTTTATCGTGTTGGAGGTGGCCCACTGTTGGCTACAGCGGGATCTTCTGTTCCTGCCATTGTCAGCAGGGTTTCCCATTGTATGTCTCTGTTTATAAAACCAAAAATCCTGTATGCTGCTTAAAAAACTTTATCAATTTGTCCTCCTACCTTCAAACATTTTTATATATGTGAAGCCCTGAGGCCCCCAGTACTTCTCCTAAAATTGTACGATTGAGTTTAGATTGTCCCCTCACACCACTGGAATCTTCTGGTCCCACCGATGGTGCAAACCTGCCGCAGGATTCCTGGCAATGGGGATGTTTTCAATAGGAACAGCCAGAAAATTCCAGCAATAGAGTACAAAAACAAGGACCGTTTAAAAAAATAACAGAACTTAATAAGTCACTGGTCAGAGCTCAGCTGGACACTTGTGTCCAATTCCAGTCATCAGATCTTAGGAAGCAAGTCAAAATATTCGTAGGAAATTAGAACTGGGGTAAAAGAGGAATGATGGATGAATGGTATCACAGGCTCGAAGAGTCAAATAGTCTATACCAATTCATTTTTAAACACCCACCGAAAAGAACTCCAGTTTTCACGCAAATTCGACACTTAGGATATTTTTGGGAGAATTCTGGCCAGTGGATCCATTGGTTAAAATATTTCAAAATTTCCAGAATATGGGAATGGCTCTGGAGGATTGGAAAAATGTTAAGATAACACCCTTATTCAAAAAGGGACGGAGGCAAAACGTAGAAAATTATAGACCAATTAGTTCAACATCTGCCATCATGAAATTGTTAGATTCCATTACAGAGGAAGTAATAACAGGACATTTAGAAGGTCAAAATGCAATCTATCAGATTGGTTTTATGAAGGTAAATCATGTTTGATTAATGTGCTTGAATTCTTTGACGATGTAACAAGCAAAAAAAATGTACAATCTATATTAATGACTTGGATGCAGGAATAGTAAGTAACACAGCCAAATTTGCAGATGACACCAAAATAGGTGGGAAGTTGTGATTATGAAATGGGGGGGGGGCTGTGTGGTTGGGGGCAATGGGGGGGGGGGCTGTGTGGCTGGGGGCAATGGGGGGGCCTTTTTCCAGACTCCCAGCTGCATGTTCCTCAGCGGCAGGTGGTGGCGTGCTGTTTACTGACTCTGGGATTCTCTGTCCCGGCTGCTGTTGATAGGATTTCCCGTTGATGTCACCTGATGCTGCCACAAAACCCGTGGGAGTGGGTGCGCTGCCAACAGGACAGGAGAATCCCGCCATGTGAATGGCCAGAGAATTACCCCCAGAAAATTTACAAATGGACATGAATAGGTTAAGTGATGGGGGGAAAAATTTGGCAGATTGTGTTTAACATGGATAAGTGAGAGGTTATCCAATTTTGTAGGAAAAATACAAAGGCAAATTATTATTTAAATGGAGAGGGACTTTGAATTGCTTCGGTGCAGAGGGTTCTGGGTGTCTTTGTGCATGAATCACAGAAAATTAGGTACAGCAGATAATAAGGGAGGCAAATTGAATCTTGGCATTTATTGCCAAAGGAATTGAATATAAAAGTTGTGAAGTGTTGCTGTTATTGTACAAAGCGTTAGCATGACCGCATTGAGAACAGCATGTCCAGTTTTGGTTCCCTTACTGAGGTGAGATGAAGTTGCATTGGAAGCAGCTCAGATTGCGATTCACTAGACTGATTGCAGAGGTGAGGGATTTGTCTTACGAAAAGTGATTGGACAGTTTAGGTCCATACTCCCTGGAGTTTAGAAGAATGAGAGGAGATCCAGTTGAGGTGTACAAGATGACAAGGAGGAATTGATTAAGTAGACGTGGAGAGCGGTTGGGGGGGGGGGGGGGGGGGGCAGATTTAAAACAGAAACGAGGAGAAATTACTTCTGCCAAAGGGTTGTGAGTCTGTGAAACTCATTCCCTCAGAGAGTGGTGAATGCCAGGACTTTGTATAAACTTGAGAAAGAAGTGGACAGATTTTTAATGAGTAAGGGTTTGAAGAGCTATGGTGTACAAGCAGGAAAGTGGAGTTGAGGCCGAGATGAGATCAGCCACGATCGTAATAAATGATGGAATAGGCTCGAGGGGCTGAATTGCTGACTCCTGCACCTTATGATTATTATGATGGTCCTTTTCGAACATACCGTTTGCCTTCCTAATTGCCTACATATTAACTTTCTGTGATTTATCTTGATGGGCGTCAAGGTCCCTTCAAATGTAAACATTTCCCACCATTCAAAAAAAAGTTGTTTACATTTTTCCTACCAAAGTGGATAACTTCAAACTTTGCCACATTATATTCCCTATGCCATGTTTTTGCCCACTCCTCCAACCTGTCAGTATTCCTCTGCAACATCTTTGTTCACTATTACTTTCCCATCTAACTTCATATAGTTAGCCAACTTAGAAACATTGCACTCAGTCTCTTCATCTAAATCATTAATGTAAATTGTAAATAGCTGAGATCCATGTGTTCCGATTCCTGCAGCGGCCTGCTAATTCTTGCCAATTCTTCAAGCTCTAGTTTTGTGTAACATTTGCTTATTGAAGCATTTCTGAAAATCAGAATACACTACATCCACTTGTTCCCCCTTATCCATCTTACTAGCTGTATCCTCAAAAAACTGACCAATTTGTTCAACACAATTTCCACATCAGAAATCCATGTCGACACATCTTAATTACATTATGATTTTCTTAATGTCCTGATACCAGGTCCCTAACAATAGATTGCATCTAATTTCCCACAATTGGTGTTAGATAGAATCCTGATTGACAAGGGAGTCAAGGGTATAGGAGTAGTGGAATTGAGTGGGTAATTGTTGGAAGGATTAGCAGGCTAAGTACCATGAGTGTTCCTTCCATAGCCAACAAGTCCTGTAGTGAGACTTGAACCCACAGCTTCAGGCTCAGAGAGCAGGATGCTACCAATTTAGCCAAAAACCTGCTGAAGTTCAGAATTTCTAGTGAAATAATGGACACATATACATTGTCAAAGAGCAACCTGAAAATGTATTAATCCCAAGTGAAGCTAGGATAAAATTCAACCTGCCCTTAGGAGTTGGGAGATCAGCATTTTGGAGGCCAGTTATTTCAAATGCGTTATTCCACATTGGTTGATAGTATTGGTGTTGGCTGAGATATGATATTATTTCATTCCCGGATTATAGTGTTGATCCCATTTAACAGTTTACATTAGTAGTCTGGTCATTAACTAATAAAGTCCATGCAATGGAAACAAGAAGAAGTGGCAGGCCGGCAGAAAGTTTGAGCTGGTGCTTATCTGTTTGACAGGCAAAAGTTCATGCTCAAGATTGCTTAGAAAAACATGGTACAATTTTGTGACTTTGCACTCTCAGTGAGCAGCCTCGCCTGGAAATTGGGCCCACGTAGTAGATGCTCTTCCAGCAATCCAAATTAATGATTGGAAAATCAGATGGCCAAATTTCTGACAAGTACTCCCAATCAAAAAGGTTCAGTCAGAAGTTCATGTTAAAACATTATACATGCTATATTTCCCTAAAGTTTCAAAACATTTTTTCCTGCTCTTAAACAAATATTTGCCATTTCCTTCTTTTATTCACTCCTTCCTTGAAGATGACTCCATGTGATGGACACATCATCATAAACAACAGCATTCAAATGACCATTCCAAAGTGACACTAATCTGTGGTGGACTTAATCACAAATAATCACAGCAGTCACCACGACCAGACTACCCTAGCTTCACTTGAGATTAATCCATTTTCAGGTTGCTCTTGGACAATGTAAATGTGTTCATCATTTCATTAGAAATTTCGAACAGAGGAAATCTTCACAAACACACTAGTAATTTTTTGTTCTCAGTGACCAAAGAAATAATTCACACATGTGTACATTTCCAGAGGGCACTGAACAGAAATCAAGTCCAGGAACCATGGATAATCTCCTTCCTAATTCAAGAAAACTAACCGTGCTGTCCACAATGCTGCCATCATTAAGATTAACTACTGCTAGAGGGATGGGGAGTTGGAAAATGATACCATTTACAAGCATACATTTAAAATAAAAATTAATGAAAGGACGGTTCTGTTAAAAAAGGGGGATATATAAAAAGGGAGCAACAAAAGAAGTTAGAGAAAGGTAACTTACATTATGTTTGCTACCACTGCACAGGTAGATGTTATAAGCATGACCATTCCATCAATTTCGTAATCAGCAATGATCAATCTTACACAAGCAAGGTAGACCAACACTCCTGTGACAAGCCAATTTGTAATCAGTGAGATCAGTGCACCAAGAATTTCTAGTAAAAACAAAATAGAACAAGAATCTATTTAGGAATTAATAAGACTTATTCATATATAAACACTGGTGGGGAGTAAGCTACAATAACTTGAGTTTATTTGGTACTTTTAATACAATAAAATGTCACAAGGCCCATAAGGATGTTATCAAATTAAATTTGAACTGAGCCACATATGAAGATATTAAGCCAGATGACTAAAGCTTGATCATAGGTAGTTATTAAGGAGCATCTTGAAAGAGTTAAGAGAGGGACAGATGTTCAGGAATGGATTCCAGAACATTCACAGTTAAAGTTATAGTCAACAATAGTGGAGCAATTAAACTCAGGGATATTTAAGAATTGGTGAAGTACAGATAACTTGGGACAGTTGTAAGGCTGGAGGAGATTACAGAGATAGTGAGGAATAGGCCATGGAGGATTTGAAAACAAAGAAGTGAATTTGAACCAATGTGGTTCAGTGCACTTATGAAAGTGTGAAATCTAAGTGTTTGTTCACTGGGAAAGAGGTGTCACCTGAACTGTCCTCTCAATTCATAGATGGTGAACAGCTGAAGACCTAAACAAGCAAAGTGGGCGGCACGGCAGCACAGTGGTTAGCACTGCTCCTTCACAGATCCAGGGTCCTGTGTTCGATTCCCGGCTCGGGTCACTGTCTGTGAGGAGTTTGCACATTCTCCTCATGTCTGCATGGGTTTCCTCCGGGTAGCCCGGTTTCCACCCACAGTCCAAAGATGTGCGGGGTAGGTTGATTGGCCATACTGAGAAAATTGCCCCTTAGTGGCCAGGATAGTGGGGATTAGTGAGTATAGTCTGTAGGGATATGGGGATAGGGCCTGGGTGGGATTGTGTTCGGTGCAGGCTTGATGGGCCAAAGGGCCTCTTTCTGCACTGTAGGGTTCTGTGATCTATGAATAACCAGAAATGATAGAATGAACATTGAAAAGTGCAGATCTTCACTCGTGACAAACAAAATCAATAGCCAGTGATCAGTGATGCAGAATTGGCCTACACACACATAAACCATCTGTTTTTCATGAAACGTAAGTAAAAGGTAACCAGGCTGTTTCACACACAGCTCATTCAGTACTGGCTGCTATCCACATAGAATTTTACAGCGAAGAAGATCATCTGCACTGTTGGTTTTCCACAGGATATTTAAGGCATTGAGTGTTCCAAATCCAAACATGACCGAAATTTGCTTTACAGATAGACTTCAGCAAATATTTTTTCCCAGTATTCCTGATGCTTCCCTTTTAAGCAAACAGGAAACTGCAAGAACCTTTCTGAAATTCTCACCTGCTCTGGACCATCCAAAGTTTAATTTCTTTGTGGCTGGTGTTGATGATAACCACAATGAGCACAAGGTAATCAGAAAACTTGTGACATCTGCAAGAAGGTGTGCTGCATCTGTCATCACAGCCAGGCTCCCAGCGAGATGACCAGCTGAGAGAAATAGAACAGCTAAGTCAAGGCAAAACATGAAATAATTCTGTATGGTCATAGTACTATCATCCAACAAATACTAAACTTAATTCAATTCATTTTTATTGTAATTCATTACTTACATACAGTCATATAGAATATTCCAAGTTATTCCCCAATGTCAATGTACTGTTAATCAGTGTATAGCAATTATCTCAAGGGAACAGCTAGTTAAATATGTGACACTGACTGTCCTATAAATAGAGGCAGCTGGAACACGTTGGGTGAGAACTTCTTGTAGGTTAATAGGACTGAGAAAGTACTTTACAATAAACTGGCTTAAACCTTAAAGACCAGTCTGGGTTCATTCTCCCACCACAGCCACTTACTGTTCGTAACACACAAGAATATCCTCAAACAATGTGTGATGCTGAACTAAGGGAATAACAGGATCAGGGATCAAATGCTTCGTTAAAGAGGTGGATGAGGAAAGCTTGAGAGCCAAAGGGGGACTGCCAATGGGGGACTGATTGGGAACAGTGCGCTGCGAGAGGCCAGAAACGGTGCAGATATCTCAGAGGAATGTAGGGCTCCAGTATATAAGAACATAAGAAATAGGAGCGGAAAGGTCAACTGGCTGTTGGAGACATCATTTGAAAACATGGGTTCCATGTCGATAACATCTAGCTCCATTTCACCACAACATTCATCCCGCCACTGTTTAGATTTATCAGCTACCGATTTGCTCCAATAAAATACAGGCGAGACCAAAGCCATTGGGTGGGATCTCCTGGTCCTACTGAAGGTAATCCCATACTTACCCACCACTCCCCAACACCCACTCCCTCTTCCCCCAAACCCTCTTCCCCCGGTAGTCCTCCCACCTCTTGCCTTCCCTCATCTCCCCCGCCACAGAGTCCTTATCCCACCCCCTCTCTTTCCCACCACTTGCCTCACCCCTCCCTTCCCCACCCCTCGTCCCTCCACTCACCCGCCTCTCTTCCCTCCCCCACCTCACCCCTCTTTCCCCCCCCTTGCCCCCCTTCCCACCCCCACCCCAGTCTCCTTCCCCACCCTGCTCCTCTTCCCTCCCCATCACCCTACCGCCTTCCCTCCCCCTCACCCTACCCCCTTCCCTCCTCCTCTTCCCTCCACACGCCCAGTCCCTCTTCCCTCCCCCACCCCATCCCTCTTCCCATCCCTTCACCCTGTGCCGCTCCTCTTCTCAACACCGCCCCCCCCCTACTTCCCTGTCCCATCCCACCCCTCTTCCCAATTGCGTGAGATTGTTGAGGCCACACTTGGGAGTATTGTGTGCAATTTTGGTGTCCTTATCTGAGGAAGGATGTTCTTGCTATTCGAGAGAGTGCAGCAATGGTTTACCAGGCTGATTCCTGGGCTGACACGACTGTCACATGAGGAGTGTCAGTTAGGATTATATTCATTGGAGTTTAGAAGAGTCAGAGGGAATCTCAAAGCAAGTTACAAAATTCTAACATGATTAGACAGGGAAGCTGCAGAAAGAATGTTCTCAATGGTGGAGGAGTCCAGAACTAAGGGTCATACTTTGAGGATAAGAATAAACCTTTTAGTGCTAAAGTGAGGAGAAATTTCTTCACCCAGAGAGTGGTGAATCAGTGGAATTCACTCCCACAGAAAGTAGTTGAATCCAAAATCTTGTGTGATTTCAGGAAGGAATTAGATAAATCTCTTGGGGCTAAAGAAATCAGGGCATAATAGGGATAGGGGTTGGCAGGGGGAGGCAGGATCAAAGTATTGAATTTGATTATCATAACAAATGATGGAGCAAGTTCAAAGGGTCAAATAGCGTAGTCCCGCTTCTACTTGCGATGTTTGTATTAAATTTTGTTCGTTGACACTTCTGTGAAGCACCCAGTGACATCTTATCACATTGAAGGTGCTATAACAATGGAGTTTCTTTTTATTGAACACGCCTTGAAGATAAAAGTTAATGAATGACATGAGTTGTAGCGTAATAAACTGATTGCTTGACCTAAGGGTCATTTTATTATCAGCACTGTAAATTAACTTGTAATTATGGATGTAACAAACTAGACACCCAAGATAAGAATGTTGTGAGTTCACAATGAGGTATCCCAAACATATTGGTGTAAATAACTAATGGAAGCTGTATAAATTTGAATTGCCTCCTAGTGAGGAAGCATTTCCCCTGTATAGAACATAGAACATGACAGCGCAGCACAGGATGTTGCGCCAACCAGTGGAACCAATCTAATCTCAAACCTAATCTATTCCCATGCTATCCATATGCCTATCCACTGACCATTTGAATGCCCTTAAAGTTGGCAAGTCCACAACTGCTGCAGGCAGGGCATTCCACACCCTTACTACCCTCTGAGTAAAGAACCTACCTCTGACATCCGTCCTGTATTTATCACCCCTCAATTTAAAGCCATGTCCCCTCGTGTTAGTCACCACCATCCGAGGAAAAAGGCTCTCACTGTCCACCCTATCTAACCCTCTGATCACCTTGTACGCCTCAATTAAGTCACCTCTTAACCTTCTTCTCTCGAATGAAAACTAATGCACACTGAATGAACTTCTGCTGCTCGTTTCTTACCTACAGCTGACTCTGCCAAGTATCTTTTAGATAATACCTCAACACATCTAATAAGTTTTAGACTACAGGTGTTATCATGGGTTTCAAAAGAATTAGGAAGGTCTTTCATTGAAGTTTTTGATCATTAATGCCTCAAATGTACTGCTAGTGAAGTTTGATGGACTGAATGTCTTTTAACTCAACCCTGACAATTACAGGTTCTTGCATCTTATAGTATTTTTTTAAAAAATGACAAATCGGATGAATAATAGGGAATTTTAATGTTAAAGTAGAATTTAGAAGCACAGAGGGCAGTTGAAATTTGGGCTACTCCTTTGATGCCTAAGACTTGCTTACAAGGCTTGCATTTAGCTCAGCCTAAACCTAATTCAGGTCTCATATTGGACACAGGTCGGTGTCAGGCGAGTAGAACAGCCTCATGTCAGACTTCACACTCACTTCTAATGGCAAAGCTCAGGTTTCTGACCATTCGTTTCAGGGTTATTATGTTGCCCTCTACAAAATCTAGAAGGGTTATGGGGGCAGGCAGGAAAGTGGAATTGAGGCCTCAATCAGATAAGCCATGATCTGGGTCAAGGAGCCAATTGAGTAGGGTCAAGGGGCCAGTTGGCCAATTCTCGCTCTTATTTCTTGTGTTCAAAGTGCTTTAGTGCTGAAGCTGTGCATTTGAAGGCTGGTAGCTTTTGGAAAGTACTCACCGACTAGTTCTCCAATCATAAATATTACACAAATGACCAAGGCCGTCCACAGTCTCCTCTTGGCTGGAAGTTGCTCCAGTTGCTTCTGTTCTTGAGCCTGTTTATAGGAGTGGCAATGGAAGACCCCATTGGATTGGCAGGCAGTCTCGGGTAGGACAATAATCTCCAGTTCGGGATGTGGCTGCTGTCTGGGTGAGCTGTGGGATGACAGGGGCTGATAGTGAACCCACTCAGACTCTTCATCTGTCCCTTTATTTCGAACACGCCACCTCGCAGGTCCATAAAGACCAGAAACCACCCCACCCAGGATTCTCTGGCACTGCCGATGGTGCTGTGACCGGGGTTGGGATAAACGGGTGGCTGGCCAAGCCCTCCAGGGTGACAGGGCCTCAGCAGCACCCAGACGGCCAGGCCCAGGCTCGGCACCGAGCGCCCGAGGCCATGGCAGAGTCAATGGGGAGGGGCCAATGGGGGCAAGTCTGAGGGAGGGGGACCAATTAGGAGGAACCAGGGGTAAAGGGGCAAGAAGGGGAGGAGCTGGGGAGGGAGGGGACCAATCGGGGCAGCCAATCAGGGGGGAGCCAGCAAGGGAGGGTCAGGCCAGTCAGAGGATGATGTGGGAGATGCCTGTGTTGGACTAGGGTGGGTACAGTAAGAAGTCTCACAACATCAGGTTAAAGTCCAACAGGTTTAATTGGTAGCACGAGCTTTAGGAGCACTACCCCTTCATCAGGTGAGTGGAGAGTTGGGTTCACAAACAGGGCATATATCAATTACAGGATAATGGTTGGAATGTGAGTCTTAAGAGGTAATCAAGTCTTCACAGGTACAGACAATGTGAGTGGAGAGAGGGTTAAGCACAGGTTAAAGGGGTGTGAATTGTCTCCAGACAGGACAGTTGGTGAGATATTGCAAGCCCAGGCAAATCATGGGGGTTACAGATAGTCTGACATGAACCAAGATCCCGCTTGAGGCCTTCCTCATGCGTGCAGAGCGTGGCTATCAGTTCCTGCTCAGTCTTGAAAGCCACTTTGGAGAACGCTTACCCGCAGATTGGAGGCTGAATCTGAGGAAAGGCCAGGGGATAGAATGCCAATGGAGAACAATGAGAATGGGGGCCAATTAGGGAGGAACCAGCGAGGGACGGGACGAATGGGGAGAAGCCAGTGATGGAGGGAACCAATCAAGGTGTAGCCAGGGATGAAGGGCCAATCAGGAGACGAGCTGGGAGGGCCAATCAGGAGTCATGAGGGTGGCGCCAGAGACAGGGGCTGGGCCAAAAATAAAATCCTGCTGCTGCCGCAAAGCTGAAATAAAAACAGACTCAGCAGAGCAGGTAACACCTGTGGAGAGGAAACCGGAGTCAATGGTTGAAATCTGAGTGACTCTTCAGAAGGAGGAACAGGCCATGGGAAGGTCCCGCTGATCTGAGCAGCACAAGGTGCTAAACCCATGAGGGTGCCAGCGGTGTGGAGCGGCCAATCTTAGCAACACTGGGTGGAGGCAGAGCAATGGGCGAGATGTGAGCCCAGTACCCCTGCTGGATGGAACTGACGTCTGGGTCTCCACCCCCGCCTGAGACCTGAGTTTAAGTTCAGGTGGATGGTTGGATGAACAGTTTAGGATTGTACGGTTTAGCTCAGAGACAGTTCTGATTATCATAGAATCAGAGAACCTTACAGTGCAGAAAGAGGCCCTTCAGCCCATCGAGTCTGCACCGAACACAATCCCACCAAGGCCCGACCCCCATATCCCTACACAGTATACCCACTAATCCCTCCAACCTACGCACCTCGGGACACTAAGGGGCAATTTCTTAGCACGGCCAATCAACCTAACCCACACATCTTTGGACTGTGGGAGGAAACCGGAGCACCCGGAGGAAACCCACGCAGACACGAGGAGAATGTGCAAACTCCACACGGACTGTGACCCGAGCCGGGAATCGAACCCAGGACCCTGGAGCTGTGAAGCAGCAGTGCTAACCCACTGTGCTACCGTGCCGCCCATTATGTTAAAATAGGACACTCTCATGGTGAAACATTGTGAAATCAGCTCATCAATTTCAAAACTTTAAAATAAAACAATAAAAGGTATTGTAAATTAAAGCACACAGAATAAATCGTGCATATTTATAACTGGAATGATTGCTTTGGACCAATACTGCTGTACAAGTTGCACCAAAAAGTTACAAATACAGTGCTGACCTTCACACTCATGTTTTATTTCCCATTTCCCCAAAGATTACAATTGGAATTGAAAGTGACGACGGGTGCACAGGCCACATGCAATTTCACAGCTGGCAATGCTTTCAGACGGTGAAACCTGCTGTTGGCTGGATAGGTTAGAAATAGAGCTACTTGGTCAAAAAGGGTGACCTGACATCAGAGCCAAAACTTTCCTGCCCAACTCCATTACCATTAAGAGAAGAGTTAGTTATTGAGAACACAAGGGTGGCAGGGCTATTTGACAAATTGAAACGTCATCTGTAGATAATTTACATGATCTTGGTTTCACTTCATTCATATGTGCATCCTCATCATTTGTTGAGGCTGAACTTAGAGACTTAAATGTACTGGCTGGTTTAATGGTTCGCATGCATTGATGCTTACAGATGACTTCTGCACATTTCCTTTATTGTGGAAGAAATAATTTGGTTTTTTTTGGTCCACTCTTTATTGAATGTTCAATATTGAGTGTCCAGTGTCCAACTTGCCAATGTGGGACATGGCTGAACTTGCAAGCTCAGCTGGTCCTTTCCTACACATTGTAAAAGACATTGTACAAGATCCTTTGGTAATTAAAATGTGAGTGAATTCAAAGTCTTGTAAGAATTCTGCCTCCAACACTGAATTAAATCCACTACTGATACCACCCTTTAATCCTCTTATTTTCTTACCTTGGCTGGCTGTCTCAACTATCTCTACCCCCACCCGCCTCCGCCTGCTAGGATGTCAGACACTTGCCCTTTCAATTTCTCCATGTACCCACCCCAGCCTGTATCCACACTTGGCTCTCTTTACCACTGGTGTCCATCCCCCATTGACTAATCCTGGTCAATCCAGAACCTCCATGCGAACTGTCATTCTCCTGCTCCTCTCCCCTTGCCCTGGGGTTCAATAAGGAAAATCACTGGCCTCAGACATAAAGCTGACTGCTGCAGGCCACCTACAAACAAACATGAACCTGGGCAACAAGATTCTCCTGTACTGAGCCTTTATCTGGAAGGCAGGACTTCGTTAAAAACATATGTTACACTCATGAGAGGTGCAAACGCACCACAGGCCAGCATGAAGCCCATCTGACGGGCAACACGACAGCTCAGTGACTCTCACTGTTCGCTGTGCAGATACATGGACTTGGGCCGGTGTCTGTGGGAGTTTGCACATTCTCCTCGTGATTGGGTGGGTTTTCTCTTGGTGCTCCGGTTTCCTCCCACACCCCAAAAATGTGCTCTTAGGCTGATTGGTGTAACAAATTATCCCTAAATTAGTCTTCCCTCAATCTTCCCCAATAGGCGTAGACAAAGGTCATAGGTAGAGGAGGGCACTCATAATGTTAAAATGGCGGCACGGGCTTGTTGGGCCAAAGGGCCTGTTTCCCGTGCTGTGTTGTTCTTTGTTCTATTCCACAACAGTGTTGCTTACTTTAGCTGTCCTTCAAAACCTGCCACTGGGAATGGTGCCCTGTCCAATTCAACCACCTGAATTCACCTTCCTGCTCATGTGGACCGCAGAACTGCACTGCCTGGTGTGTGCGTGTGTCCCAAGTATTTAGAATATCCTTGAGGCAGCACAACCTCTAACATTTACTAAATAAAATGAGAGACACTTCAGCACCGAGGAATCTGGTGAGTGCTGGTGACTGCAGGAGTGGGTTGGGGCAGGGTCGTTGATTGCTGGTGAACAGCAGTACGGGGCATGAGAGCAGGTTCAGGTGTGAAATACAATCACTGAGACCATCATAGCGAGGGAGGGGGGAGGTTGGTGAAATCACCTCTCTGTTGATCTGCTCACAATGTGGAGATGCCGGCATTGGACTGGGGTAAACGCAATAAGAAGTCTCACAACACCAGGTTAAAATCCAACAGGTTTATGTGGTGGTAAAAGACACTAGCTTTCAAAGCGCTGCTCACATAATCCTCTCTCCATTCATTGTCTGTATCTTTAAGACTTGATTAGCTGTCAAGACTTGCATTCCAACCATTACTCTGTAAATTGAGTTTGTGTATTTATATGCCCAGTTTGTGAACAGAACACCCACTTATCTGAGGAAGGAGCAGCACTCTGAAAGCTAGTGGCTTTTGCTACCAAATAAACCTGTTGGATTTTTACCTGGTGTTGAGAGACTTCTTATTGTGTTTACCCCAATCCAATGCCAGCATCTCCACACCTGATGAAGGAGCAGTGCTCGGAAAGCTTGTGGCTTTTGCTACCGAATAAACCTGTCGGACTTTAACCTGGTGTTGTGAGACTTCTTACTGTATCCGCTCACTGGCATCATCGCTTTAATCACTCACATTCACCCTGGATAATCGCAGGATCAGCACCCCACAGGCTATCCCAGGGTCTGAATGGGACAAAGGGTCAAAATAAGGGGAAATCCTTTCAAAGATGGGACATCCTGAGCGCAACTCAAAAGCAATGTTCTTGTCTGGCCCTCAGACCTTGTTGTCATTGTCAATGTTTGTGTTACAAAGCTAACAGCTAGGTCCCAAAGATTTTTGATAGACAAGGGAATGAAGAGATTTCTGATCTATAAGGGAATTAAGGGTCATGGGGAGAAAGCGGGAAGTGGGACTGATCCACTTCAGATCAGCCATGATCTTATTGAATGGCGGGGCAGGTTGGAAGGGCTAGATAGCCCACTCCTGCTCCTATTTCTTATGTTCTTATGAAAACAAACAGCGTGTTTAATCTAATTCCAGGGCAGTGGGGAACGTGTGTTAGATGCAGTGAGGAGGGAGCTCTGTTGGATGGATGGGAGCAAGGTTACAGGGTTGAGCTTTATGATAAGCTTGAAACGGCTGCGTCTTACAGAAACGTCAACCAACTTGGCCACTTTGCCTCTACCACCTTATCTCATCAAACCTGAGATAATGAAGAGTATTGAATTCACCTAGTGAAGGTGCGTTCTGTCTGATGTACCCAAGACAGACCACATCAGATGTGACTTGTGGTCTTGAGTGAGGTGTATTCAGAAAGTTCCCGATGACAGTGACATCCACCCACCGTTCACAAGAACTGATTCCAAAGCCAATTCGCTGTCACAGACGGTGCTGGGTTCAAATGGTAAATCTTACCTTCCTTGCTTTACTAAACTCTCCTTGCTCGCTTTCCCCAGCACCAGGCGAGTTGTCTCCACGTTGTTCCTTTTGAGTGGAAATGTTGGGAATATCTGAGTGAACCGATCCATCAGATTCGAGTCTGAGCTAACTTGTCCTCACCAGAAAGCTTTTCACTGGAATTTCACTCTGCCGGGTTTCGGGATTAAATAATCTGGAATCTAGGAAAGTCTTGCGGGGGAAGAGCCGGGGCAGGGAAACAGGCGTTCAAACCTCTCTGGAAGGAAGCTGTGAGATCGCAAATCCTTAAAGTGGACTGAGAAATTCACAATAGAACATTCACGAGAAAAGTTTGCATGGAAAATGAAGCTAAAGGATTGCTGGCAAGGTGCAGGGGAGAGGGAAAGACACCCAGCCTGAAGCAGCGCTGCTCCGGGTCTCCATGAAACAATCTATTCATCAACCTTTTCCTTGATGGTTCTGGGGGATTTTTAACATGGGATTGTTTGACGCCGACCCTTTGGCATGACCTGTTTTCTCTGGATTTAAGTAGGCACAGAGCTGTGCTGGGGGGAGGAGAACAAGGCTTCGGGATGTTTCAAGGTTATTTCACAACATTTAGATCAAATTACATTTGGTTTCGAGTGGATTTCTTCCCTCCCCCCCCCCCTTATCTCCTTGAGCTTAATTTTCCATTCAAACTTTTAATTGTTCTAACTTCACTTTAGGATTTGCATTTTTTTCCCCCCTAAACCTCTCCGGAGAGAGGTTTCAACATCTGCTTTCTGTTTTCCTGCTCTCTGCTCCTGCTGTTTCCCCCGCCACACTTCTCTCCATTCCAGAATTCACACCATCTAGGTTCCAAACCCAGAAACCATTTTTGCATCATATTAAACCATCTCCCATTAAAGTAAAACAGCCCCCTGGAACTGCACTGGCACATCAGGTTTCTACTTTAGACTGGCACAGACTTTGGGACAAGACCATCTGCCAAGTGGTCCTGAGGGCCACACTTCACCAGTCATTGGCAAGGTCACCACCCACCCTCAGTTCCTTTGGCTCTGGGCTCTCCAGGGATCCGCTGGAAACATTTGCAGGGTATTGAGGTTGATGGCTGAAAACGCAAAAGGCAGATGTTTGTTTGCCGGAGCTAGTAATTATGTACCCTCCTTCTGCTAGGACATTAGTTCGAGTTGGGTTTGCCACTCTGGCTGGCTTCTCACAGGCCCAGGCCCAGGTGGGTAGAAAATCAGGGGTCCCAGATCTGCCAGAAGCACCTACCAATCACAATGTATTTCACCCCATCATTGGGTAGTTGGTGCGCATCCAAAGGAATATTTCCCAAATACCCGTGTGTGACATTTTTTATCCTGCGACTCGAACCTTCCTGATGTCTTTGCACATTAAAACAGTCCTGGGCTGATCACTCAGAGTAAATTACAAGGAAAAAATTGTGGATGCTGGAATCTGAAACAAAAACAGATAAGTTCCGGAAGAGGGTGTGGCAGCATCTGTGGAGAGAGAAAATAGAGTTGATGTTTCGTGTCTCTTTAACTCCGAAGAGTGATGGGGACTCAAAACGTTAATTATTTTTTCTAGTTATCTGGAGACAAGACCCACTTAAAAAAAAAGTAGCTGATGAAACCCTTGAAAAAGGTTGTCGCACTTGCGCAAGGATATTTTGGCCTTGGAGGGAGTGCAGAGGAGGTTCACTAGGCTGATACATTATAGGAAGGATGTGGAGGCATTGGAGAGGGTGCAGAGGAGGTTTACCAGGATGTTGCCTGGTATGGAGGGAAGGTCCTATAAGGAGAGACTGAGGGATTTGAGGTTGCTTTCATTGGAAAGAAGGCGGCTAAGAGGAGACCTTATTGAAACATACAAGATGATTAGAGGTTTAGATAGGGTGGACAGTGATAGCCTTTTTCCTCGGATGGAGAAAGCTAGCACGAGGGGACATAGCTTTAAATTAAGGGGTGGTAGTTATAGGACGGATGTCAGAGGTAGGTTCTTTACCCAGAGGGTGGTGGGGGAATGGAATGCCCTGCCTGCTGCAGTTGTAGATGCGCCTAGTTTGGGGGCGTTTAAGAGATCCGTGGATAGGTTTATGGATGGAAAGGGATTGGTTTAGGTTAGAGGGTCATTGCTTTTTTCTTAATTGGTCGGCGCAACATTGTGGGCCGAAGGGCCTGTTCTGCGCTGTAATGTTCTATGTTCTATGAGGGGGTTGGACTATGAAGAGAGACTGAATAAACTGGGTCTGTACTCGTTGGAGTTTAGAAGGATGAGGGGGGATCTTATAGAAACGTATAAGATCATGAAAGGGATGGATAGGGTAGAGGTAGAGAGATTCTTCCCACTCAGAAAGGACAGCAGGACTAGAGGGCACAGCCTCAAGATAAGGGGGAGGCAGTTTAGAACAGAGTAGAGGAGAAACTTCTTCACTCAAAAGGTGGTGAATCTCTGGAATTCTCTGCCTGTTGAACTGGTGGAGGCTACCTCGCTAAGTATATTTAAGACACGGGTAGATAGGTTTTTGACAGCCAAGGGAATTAAGGGTTATGGGGAGAAAGCGGGAAAGTGGAACTGATCCACTTCAGATCAGCCATGATCTTATTGAATGGCGGGGCAGGCTCGAAGGGCTAGATGGCCGACTCCTGCTCCTATTTCTTATGTTCTTAAAAATCCAACCAGCAAAGCACAGGAGCGACACATTAAAAGTCACCTGAAAACCAGATGTCTCTTTGAGTAAGCCACCATCATACTGAAGATATGTTTCCTATAAGATTCAGAGCTGACTAGACTCTCCAGAGTGACAGTGCTGTCCTGTGTTCCCCACTGGGCTGTACAGCAGTGAGGTTTGCACCTGCAGGAAGAACAACACACAGAACCAAGAGGCCCTTCGGATGATTTGGAGGGGCAGGTGGAAATGTGATGGGGTGGAAGCTCCAGCAGCAGCAAGCATTGCTTCCTGGGCTAACCTTCTGCTTCATATATGTTCAACCAGCTGAAAACCCATGTTGCAATTGCAATGCAGCAATATTGCAGAGCCAGCCTTTTGGATGTCTTTTTCAATGATGCATTTGGCTACAACAGTATCAGATCCAGAAGCTTCTCAAATAATAGTTTTGACGTTACGTTGTTGCAGGTTCCTCGAAATCTTTTTGTTCTCCATTCAACATTTTAACCAACGATCAGTTCAATGGTGAGTGTTCCTAGATGCAAAATCATGGCTCTGAACATTTTGATAGATCAATCTTGTTGATTTTTAGTAGTATCGAGTTCCTGGTGGATGCCAATATAGTCTCAGCAACATAGAAATGGAGACAGGACTAAACCATACAGTCTCTCAAACCTGTATCATCATTCTATGGCTGAATAGATTCCATGGGTTAGGTTGATTGGCCGTGCTAAGTTGACCATTGTGTCGGGGGATTAGCAGGGTAAATGTGTGGGGTTGTGGAAATAGGACCTGGGTGAGATTGTGGTCGGTACAGACTCGATGGCCGAATGGTCTCCTTCTGCACTGTAGGGATTCTATGATTCTATGAACACGTACACCAGCTCTGCTTTCCTTTCCTAGATCTCTATCCCTCCATTCCCCCTCAGGCTTATACACTCATTGACTGAGCAACGGCAATTCTCCACAATCCATTGAATGAAAACAATTCTCCTCATTTCAATCCTCAAAGGTGAACCCTTTATGTTTTAGTTTTAGGTTCGCCAGCTAGGGAAAGGTGCCTCTCAGCCGGCACCTTAAAAAAAAAATTCCTTATCATTCTTCTAAACTCTGCAGAATAAAGGCCCAACCAATCTCAATCTCTTGTGAAAGGGAACGCAACATAAAATGTTAATGTGTGATGTAATTAGCATTATTTTATCATGTTATCAGTTGGATACATATAGATATTGCAAAGGAGAGTCATATCAGATTCAAAATATTAGCTCTGTTTTCATTCCACAGATCCTGCCAGACCTGTTGGGTTTTTCCCAGCATTTACTGTTTTCATTTTGGATTTCCAGCAACCAAAGTATTTGCTTTTTAATTAAACATTTTAAAATAGCACTTTTAATACAGCCAGGGCATGGGAGAAGGGTCTGCCACTGGTCCAAATCACTGGGGTCCTGAGCTCGAGAGGGGGCAGGATTATTGACCAACTGATCTGACAATCTGAGTGCTCAGTGCCAAAGCAGCCAATCCGGCATCTAGGCCATCTGATTGACAGGCTAACCAACCAATGATTGCTGTTGTGCTGAATAACAGCAATTATTGGTCAGGTATTAGGACGCGCCAGATTTCCTTTACACTTTGCGGATTTCTGTTTGGGTCTTGTCATCTTGGCATGCTGCTTGCTTAATCTTCAGACCTAGCTGGAACCACCAACCCCCCCTTCCTCGGGTGGCACAGTGGTTAGCACTGCTACCTCACAGCGCCAGGGGCCTGGATTCGATTCCCGGCTCGGATCACTGTCTGTGTAGAGTCTGCACATTCTCCCTGTGTCTGCGTGGGTTTCCTCCCACAGACTGAAAGACATGCTGGTCAGGTACATTGGCCATGCTAAATTCTCCCTCAGTATACCCGAATAGGTACCGGAGTGTGGCGATTTTCACAGTAACTTCATTGCAGTGTTAATGTAAGTCTACTTGTGACACTAATAAACTTAAATATTTTCCCCCTGTAAAGTGCAGACATATTGATTCCCGTTTGAGCTTAAATTGTCTATTTCAAAACCTGAACTCCTAAGCCACAGGTCATTGTGATATTGAAATTCGACTCTTCCTGCCTCTGCTATTGGCCATGATGTGGGAATGCCGGCGTTGGACTGGCGTAAACACAGTAAAAAGTCTGACAACACCAGGTTTTAGTCCAACCTATTTATTTGATAATATTCTCACAAGCTTTCGAGGGGACAGCCTCTTCGTCAGGTGAATGGAGAGTTCTGGCCTCAGACAGAGCATATAAAGCACAGACAGTTTAGAGATTACTGATTAAAATGCGAATCCTTACACCTAACCTGCTGTTCAAGACCTGAAGTGGCTGACAATGTGAGTGGTAGGAGCACTGATCACAGTTTAAAGAGATGTGTATTGTCTCCAGACAGTACAGTAAGTGAGGGTTTGCAAACCCAGGCAAGTCACGGGGGTTACAGATAGTGCGACATGAACCCAAGATCCCTGTTGAGACCGTCCTCATGTGTGCGGAACTTGGCTATCAGTCTCTGCTCAGCGACTCTGCGCTGTCGTGTGTTGTGAAGGCCGCCTTGGAGAATGCTTACCCGAAGGTCAGAGGCTGAATGCCCGTGACCACTGAAGTGTTCGCCAACAGGAAGGGAACAGTCTTGCCTGGTGACTGTCGAGCGATGTTCATTC
The DNA here is from genome assembly GCF_965287045.1 of Carcharhinus amblyrhynchos. Lineage (NCBI taxonomy): Eukaryota > Metazoa > Chordata > Chondrichthyes > Carcharhiniformes > Carcharhinidae > Carcharhinus > Carcharhinus amblyrhynchos. The sequence continues at coordinate 67,261 of NW_027650093.1, read as the reverse complement.
ATCCGTTGTCGTAGCGTCTGCATGGTCTCCCCAATGTACCATGCTTCGGGACATCCTTTCTTGCAACGTATCAGGTAGACAATGTTGGCCGAGTTGCAAGAGTATTTACCATGTACCTGGTGGATGGTATTCTCACGTGTGATGATGGTATCCATGTCGATGATCCGGCATGTCTTGCAGAGGTTGCTGTGACAGGGTTGTGTGGTATTGTGGTCACTGTTCTCCTGAAGGCTGGGTAGTTTGCTGCGAACAATGGTCTGTTTGAGGTCGTGTGGTTGTCTGAAAGCAAGAAGTGGGGGGCCCTGGCGAGATGTTCGTCTTCATCAATGATATGTTGAAGACTCCGGAGAAGATGTCCGGAGTCTTCAACATATCATTGATGAAGACGAACATCTCGCCAGGGCCATCCCCACACCCCCACTTCTTGCTTTCAGACAACCACACGACCTCAAACAGACCATTGTTCGCAGCAAACTACCCAGCCTTCAGGAGAACAGTGACCACAATACCACACAACCCTGCCACAGCAACCTCTGCAAGACATGCCGGATCATCGACATGGATACCATCATCACACGTGAGAATACCATCCACCAGGTACATGGTAAATACTCTTGCAACTCGGCCAACATTGTCTACCTGATACGTTGCAAGAAAGGATGTCCCGAAGCATGGTACATTGGGGAGACCATGCAGACGCTACGACAACGGATGAATGAACATCGCTCGACAGTCACCAGGCAAGACTGTTCCCTTCCTGTTGGCGAACACTTCAGTGGTCACGGGCATTCAGCCTCTGACCTTCGGGTAAGCATTCTCCAAGGCGGCCTTCACAACACACGACAGCGCAGAGTCGCTGAACAGAGACTGATAGCCAAGTTCCGCACACATGAGGACGGTCTCAACAGGGATCTTGGGTTCATGTCGCACTATCTGTAACCCCCGTGACTTGCCTGGGTTTGCAAAACCTCACTTACTGTACTGTCTGGAGACAATACACATCTCTTTAAACTGTGATCAGTGCTCCTACCACTCACATTGTCAGCCACTTCAGGTCTTGAACAGCAGGTTAGGTGTAAGGATTCGCATTTTAATCAGTAATCTCTAAACTGTCTGTGCTTTATATGCTCTGTCTGAGGCCAGAACTCTCCATTCACCTGACGAAGAGGCTGTCCCCTCGAAAGCTTGTGAGAATATTATCAAATAAATAGGTTGGACTAAAACCTGGTGTTGTCTGCTATTGGCTCCAGTGGCTAGTTTTGTTTCATTCCTTTTCGGTATGTGGGAGTGCCTGGCTGGACCAGCATTTATCGCCCATCCCTACTTGCCCTTCAGAAGGTAGTGGTGAGCTGCCTTCTTGAATCGCTACATCCACATGTTTGTACATCCACAGTGCTGTCTGGGAGGGATTTCCAGGATTTTTACCCTGCGATATATTTCCAAGTCAGGGTGGTGAATGACCTGGAGGGGAACTTCAAGGTGTTCCCTCGATGATAGCGGTTGTGGGTTTGGAAGGGAGTGCCTAAGGAGGGTTGGTGCATTCTTACAGTCCATTTTGTAGATCGTGCACACTGATGTCAATGGTGCTGGAGGGAGTGACTGTTTGTGGAGGGGTTAGAGGTCAGGTGGACTGCTCTGTCCTGAATGCTGTTGAGCTTCTTGAGAGGTGTTGGATCTGTACTTATCCAGGCAAGTGCGGCTTCTGATTTGTGCCTGGTAGACGGTGGATACACTTTGGGGAGTCAGGAGGCATGTTCCTCGCTGCAGTATTCCTGGCCTCTGACCTGCTCTTAAAGACACCGGGGACAATCTTACTGGCTTGCCAAGCCAGTCGATTGGTATGGTGAGCTGGTAAGATCGGGCAAGAGGCGAACAGTCATGTTGATACCTTGTTTTTCACCTCTTGCGAAGTTACCGGCCCTGTTCCGCTGGTGAAATTGGCTTTGCTCCGAGAAAAAAATACAAAGCCAATTTCAATATTTAAAACGGAATTTAAATCTAATTAGTGAGTCCCAGATGTTATCGTCTGGGCTGACTTGTACTAACCCCTCGCTGCTCAAAGCAGTATTGCTAAGTTTGCAGATGATAGAAAGATACGTAGAGGGACAGGTAGTATTGAGGAAGCGGGGGGCTGCAGAAGGATTTGGACAGGTTAGGAGAGTGGGCAAAGAAGTGGTACATGGAATACAATGTGGAAAAGTGTGAGGTTATGCACTTTGGAAGGAGGAATAGACTATTTTCTGAATGGGAAAATGCTTAGGAAATCAGAAACACAAAGCAACTTGGGAGTCATTGTTCTAGATTCTCTTAAGGTTAATGTGCAGGTTCAGTCACAGTTAGGAAGGCAAATGCAATGTTAGCATTCACGTGGAGAGGGCTAGAATACAAGAGCAGGGATGTACTTCTGAGGCTGTATAAGGCTCTGGTCAGATCCCATTTGGAGGACTGTGAACAGTTTTGGGCTCCGTATCTAAGGAAGGATGTACTGGCTTTGGAAAGGGTACAGAGGAGGTTCACAAGAATGATCCCTGGAATGAAGAGCCTGTCACATGGGGAACGGCTGAGGACTCTGGGTCTGTACTCATTGGAGTTCAGAAGGATCAGGGGGATCTTATTGAAACTTACAAGATACTGCGAGGCCTGGATAGAGTGGACGTGGAGAGGATGTTTCCACTAATAGGAAAAACTAGAACCAGAGGGCACAACCTCAGGCTAAAGGACAATCCCTTAAAACAGAGATGAAGAGGAATTTCTTCAGCCAGAGAGCAGTGAAACTGTGGAACTCTTTGCTGCAGAAGATTGTGGAGGCCGGGTCATTGAATGTCTTTAGGACAGAGATAGACAGGTTCTTGATTAATAAGGGGTCATGGATTATGGGAAAAAGGCAGGAGAATGGGGGATGAAAAAAATATCAGCCATGATTGAGTGGCGGAGCAAACTCGATTGGCTGATTCTACTCCTATGTCTTATGGTCAAGATCCTTTCTTGTAAGGGTCACATATGGCTTCCACCAATGGGGACCAGATGTGATGACCTCACCGGGCGGGGGTGGGGATTGGAGGCCATTGAAGACCCCCAACACTCCCCCCCTCAGATGATCAGGACATGGCCAGGCAGTGCCCCTCAGGGAGTGCCAGCCTGGCACCTTGGCACTCTAGGACTTGGAACTCTTGCAATGATGTTCTGGATCTGAAATAATTGATCTCCAGCCACCACGACTTGTTTTCCTTTGTTCTCGGAATGACTCCAACCCGATTCCCACTGACTCCAGTTTTGCTAGGGTTCCATGATGCCGTACTCAGCCAGATGTTGCTTTGGACAGTCACTCTCACCCCACATCTGGAATTTGGTGGAATCAGATGGCAGGATGGGTAAGAGTGTGACAGCAGCATGAGGTAACTGGCCAAGACAGCTCCAGGCTACTGGTTTAGATGATAAAGAGACTTAAAGCCTGCCTTCTAGTTAGTTAGGGAATAATATGGTCAGTTGAAATCTGGTAACCTTTGAGAGATTTCTCTACTTACATGTATGATGCCCTTCTGCCAAGTATCTAAAGACGATTTAATTTGGCATTGATTCTACTTCAGATATTTTACATTCTAGATAGTAACAACTGAAAAGCTGTGATGAATTTCAACAATGTGCAGAACAGTCCAACAATATTTCGGATAAAAGAGAACATATGGAAATGTGCAGGCCTGAGCTCAAAGGCAGTTGTTGAAAGCCATTAACTGTCACACAAATTACCACCAATTGCTAGACTAGGCTGGGTATTGTGCAGGGAGGGAGGATGAATTGCCAACCTCATCACGAAGACACCCCTAGGTAATAGTGATCATAATATGATCGAATTTTACTTTCAGTCTGAGAGAAACAAGGGCGTCCGTAACAAATATTTTAAACAGTGATCACCCAGCCAGGCTCATTCCTCAACCAGATCAAGTATGATCCATTAGATCTATCTAGTAGACCCCCTCCTTAGTTGGACTATTTACATATTGCTTTAACAAACTCTCTTGGATGTATCTAACAAATTCCCCCCATCCAATTCCCAGGCACTAAGGGAATCCCAGTCAATATAGGGGAAGTTACAGCAACCCTGTCATTTTTACATTTTTCCATCATTTGTCCACGTAGCTGTTCCTCTCTGTTCCATTGGCTGTTGGGAGGCCTGTAGTACAGCCCCATCATTGCCCTTCCTTATTCCTGAGCTCTATCCATATGGTTTTGCAGGATGAACTCTCCAAGGTGTCCTTCCTTTACCATAGACACCATAAAAACTCTCCAGTACAGAAAGAGGCCATTCGGCCCATCGAGTCTGCACCGACCACAATCCCACCCACGCCTTACCCCCAATATCCCTACATATTTACTCACTAATCCCTCTAACCTACGCATCTCAGGACACTAATTTTTAGCATGGCCAATCAGATGCTGGAAAATCCACTATTCATGTCCCTCACAGGTATGGTTGACAAGCGAACACTGGGGAAGTACGAGAGAGAGAGAGACCAAGGAAAAAAATATAGAGAAACATGGTACCTTTCCTGGGCCGTGGACACAAATCAAGAGGAGATAAGGGCAAAACGGTGGACGTGGGCCATGCATATTTTGAGACACAGAAGAAACACTTCACCATTTTAACTTTAACTTGATTTTAATCATTCCACCATTGGTGGTTAAGGTGCCAAGGCCGTAACTCTTGAATTCCCTCAATAAACCTTTCTATTTCTTTTAAGACACTCAATAAATTCAATCCCTTTGACTAACTCTTGGCCACCTACCTTCATATCTCTTTATATTGCTCCCTGTCTAATTTTGTTTTAGAACGGTTCTATAAGACAATTAGTGCAGCTGTGATATTGTCCCTTATCAGTAATGCTGATTTTACATTCTTTTACATTCCTTCTGTTCACTTGCAGGATTGTAAATCTTTTGAACTCTGTACCCTAGAGGGTCAACGAGCAAAATCACAGGCAGAGTTTTAGGTTTAGTAAAAGAACAAAGAACAACACAGCACGGGAAACAGGCCCTTCGGCCCAACGAGCCCGCGCCGCCATTTTAACATTGTGAGCGCCCTCCTCTACCTATGACCTTTGTCTACGCCTATTGGACTCCACAATAAAGGAACCATAACCAGATTGAGGGACGCCTAATTTAGGGACAATTTAATAGATGGGAAAGAAAGAATTAAAATACATTTTACACCTAATCAGATCATGATGGTAGCTTACTCATATGTGAACGCTTACCATTACTAAAATAATACGAAGGATGATTTTAATATATTGATATAATTGTAGAAATAATAATGCATTAATATGAACGTTTAGAGTTTTACAGCCAATGTGAATATCGCTGAATCCAAGAAGTTCAAAAGCCCATAGGCAGAAAGATATTCAGTTAGAAAATACAATGGAGAATTAACACTCATACAGATGTTGAAACAATTCATGAAACATTTAATAACTATTGAAAGGTTCCAATATCCAGACATAAGGAAATATCAGCCTATGGCTGATATGGCCGGGTATCTTGGCAAAGTGCCGATGGGAAAGGTATTTGAATGGTGGCATCCTGAGGGATATATAGCAACAAGGAAGTTAATCGTGCCAAGGGTGGATGTCCGGTTTTCAGGTTAACAAATGAAAGACAATTAAGTCAAGCAATGATTTATAAATAGCTGAGGTGTTTGTCAGGCTGAGATATTAATGTGGAATGAGGTCAAGCCTAAGCTAATTAGAGGGAGTGCCTTAGATATCAGAAAGATATAATTGTAATGAATTTTGGCTCAGTGCCTCAGATCTTTGATGAGGTTTTCCAGCATCAGGAAGTGCTGTTTGACCCTACGGGAGGGCTCCCACGGCTGAGGTTAATATCTTCTGTGTGTCTTGCGTGTTTACTTTAAAATAAATTCCGAATACACCTTCTAAATATTGCCTTTGTAAAATGTATTATTAAGCTCTTTTTAAGAGAATTCAGCCACCATTAAGAAGTTCCCTCCTTCATTAGTATAGACAGAAGTTTGGTCTCTTGGGGAAATAAGACAAGGAAGAAACATGGAATAGGGGCAGGAGATCAACCTCCATGATACCATATCAAGGAGCTGGACCATCTATTCTTGCTCTGATTTGTATTACTCTGTACTATTCTGTATTACTGTAGTATACAGGACAGCAAGAAACCAATGAAATTACTTGATATATATATTATTGATTGGTACATTATTGTGCCTCCGCAGCACAAGAATGGATTAAGTATTAATAAACCACAGTATATTCCACCACTAGATGGTGCTGAGTAATCAATCTTTGCTGCAAATTAACTTATGAAGGTTGGATTTGGAAATTTCTTGGGAATTGGAACTTTGTATTTTTTGCTCATTTTGGTCCAGACATCAATAGGCCCAACAGCATTTTAATCCAGTGATATTTCATTTTTTCTGCTACTTCGGACAAGAAATATATTCTGTGCAAACTGGAAATCAGCCACGTTGACCAACTCTGTGACAAGCTCCCGGAGGTTGGAGATATGAGGTTGGTATGCTTCCTGGGGCCAGCCCTAGGATGTAGGACATAGCTACGCATCCACACTCCTCTGATCCAGGCCAGGAGTTCCTAGGATCAGCACAGCAGAGGCCCTTCGCCCCATCAAGTCTGCACTGACACATGAGAAGCACCTGAACTCCTGCCTAATTCCATCTGCCAGGACTTGGCCCATTGGCCTGAACGTTACGATGTGCCGAGTGCTCAGCCAGACACTGGCAGATGGAGCAGGGTGCTGCCTCCTTCCTAAGGATGCGAGCTTTGTTTTCCTGGTGGACAGACGTATATGACAGACTCCTGAAGACAGGTGGACTGGAGAGAGTGAGATATGTGTGTTGGATTGGCCTTTAAATATGGTGACCAAACCTCCAGCTGACAGCAGGCTGAAGAATCAGTCCCCAACATGCCAACTGCTTCAATTTGCACAATTAATGAGCTTCCAACTGCTCAAATCGGGTGTGAGCTGCCATTCTGATCAGCAGGGTGGGCACCGTCAAAATGCCCATTCCTGCAATTATCTCATTATCGGAAAATTTCACCCTCTGGGTGGCGTTCTGCCAACTTAGTGCCCGGCCAAATGATGGAAACAATATCCAGAAGAATAGGCTGTGAGCGCTGCCATAAATCTTTAACTAAGCCAAAGCATTCGCATCCCACTACCAGGTCCCTCTAGGAGGGCAGATGGGATGGGGGGGGTCGATTCTGTCTCAGGAAGGATTTCTGATGAAAGGGAATCCGGCACAGGTAAGGAATGCTCACCAGCACCTGAACATTAGAGGTTGTAGTCATCGTCAAGAGGAAACCTGGGAATCACAGGGTTTCCCCATTCACCTCCAAACCTGCCACCATGAAGCCTAAAAGAGGGACTTTGGAATTCGGAACTGACATCAACTTAATTCCTCACCCACAAACTCGCCACTCCCTTGCTCGGGGGAAATTTGTTGGGGGTTTCAACACTGCTGATGGAAGGAGGTTGCATTTGTAGTTTAGGTGGATAGACAGAGAGAGAGAGAGAAAATGTCAGGTGAATGTTTTGGTAGCAATATGAATAAAAGTGGAGTTTAACAGGAAAATGTGCAAAGAGAAATAGTGAGGGAGAGAGAGAAGGAGAGCGAGCGTGTGTCTACCTGACCTGGAAGAACATAAGAACATAAGAAATAGGAGCAGGAGTCGGCCATCTAGCCCTTCGAGCCTGCCCCGCCATTCAATAAGATCATGGCTGATCTGAAGTGGATCAGTTCCACTTTCCCGCTTTCTCCCCATAATCCTTAATTCCCTTGTCTATCAGAAACCTACCTACCCGTGACTTAAATATATTTAGCAAGGCAGCCTCCACCACTTCAACGGGCAGAGAATTCCAGAGATTCACCACCCTTTGAGTGAAGAAGTTCCTCCTCAACTCCGTTCTAAACTGCGCCCCCCCCCAACCCCCCCCTTATCTTGAGGCTGTGCCCTCTAGTCCTGCTTTCCTTTCTAAGTGGGAAGAATCTCTCTACCTCTACCCTATCCATCCCCTTCATTATCTTATACATCTCTACAAGATCCCCCCTCATCCTTCTAAACTCTAACGAGTACAGACCCAGTCTATTTAGTCTCTCTTCATAGTCTAACCCCCTCATCTCCGGTATCAGCCTAGTGAACCTCCTCTGCACTCCCTCCAAGGCCAAAATATCCTTCCACAAGTGCGGCGACCAAAACTGCACACAGTACTCCAGCTGTGGCCTCACCAGTGCCCTGTACAGTTGCAGCAAGACCTCCCTGCTTTTATATTCTATCCCCCTCGCTATAAAGGCCAGCATTCCATTCGCCTTCTTGATCACCTGCTGCACCTGCAGACTGGGTTTTTGCGACTTGTGCACAAGGACCCCCAGGTCCCTCTGCACCGTAGCATGCTGCAGCTTTTCGCCCTTTAAATAGTAATCCCTCCTACTATTATTTCTGCCAAAGTGGATAACCTCACACTTACTAACATTGTACTCCATCTGCCAGGTCCTCGCCCACTCACTCAGCCTATCTAGATCCCTCTGCAGACTTTCCACACCCTCCGCACAATTTGCTTTTCCACTCATCTTTGTGTCATCAGCAAATTTCGTCACTCTACACTCAGCCCCCTCCTCCAGATCACCCATATAAATGGAAGAAGTGGTTAATGAAGCTTTCAGACATGTAGGAGTTCAGTTCTGAACATCCATTGTCAGTGTGTCAATTTGGATCACAAAACGACTCTGTTTACCTTCACACAAGGTAGTCAGTAGGAAGTCAGTAGTATCAAAGGTGGTAATAAACCGATGTGAGAATGAAGAAATAAAGAGGTCAACAACGCAAGGTTCATTTGAAAGTAAAATACTCTTGGTGCTGGAATCTGAAACTAAAACAGAAAATGCTGGAAAATCTCAACAGATCTGACAACATCTGTGGAGAGAGAATAGAGCCAACATTTTGAGTCTGGATGACCCTTTGTCAGCTCTGTTTTTGTTAATGTAACGTTCAGTCTTTGGTTCAGGTGTTAGAGGCCAGGAACAATAGAGATGTGAAGTGCCTGTGACACTGACAGCTTATACACTCACTATGATTTATTATTGCTTTCAGTTTTATTTAACTTAGGGGATGGCATCAAAACGCACTGGGAGAGCTTGAAAAGTCCACAGAAAATGGATGTTTCCTCAGGAGTCCTTGTTCAGATATTGAATCCTTCATTTCAAAGTGGACTATCTTTCTTGCAGTAGCTGGTGCATATTTTCATCTACCTTAGTATTTATTTGATGTTAGTTGCTCACCCGTTCACCTGTTCAGCTGCTTTGCTGTTTTAGAACAAGAACATAAGAAATAGGAGCAGGAGTAGGCCATCTAGCCCTCCGAGCCTGCCCCACCATTCAATAAGATCATGGCTGATCTGTCGTGGCTCAGTTCCACATTCCCGCCCTCTCCCCATAACCCTTAATCCCCTCTCTTATCAAAAACCCATCAACCCGCGTCTTAAAAATATTTAGCGAGGCAGCCTCCACCACTTCAACGGGCAGAGAATTCCAGAGATTCACCACCCTTTGAGTGAAGAAGTTCCTCCTCAACTCCGTTCTAAACCGCCCCCCCTCTATCTTGAGGCTGTGCCCCCTAGTCCTACTGTCCTTTCTGAGCGGGAAGAGTCTCTCCACCTCTATCCTATCCATCCCATTCATCATCTTATACGTCTCAATGAGATCTCCCCTCATTCTTCTAAACTCTAACGAGTACAAGCCTAGTTTATTCAGCCTCTCCTCATAGCTCAACCCCCTCAACTCCGGCATCAGCCTAGTAAACCTCCTCTGCACTCCCTCCAAGGCCAAAATATCCTTGCGTAAGTGCGGCGACCAAAACTGCACACAGTACTCCAGCTGCGGCCTCACCAATGCCCTATACAGCCGCAGCAAGACCTCCCTACTTTTATATTCAATCCCCCTCGCTATGAAGGCCAGAAAATTATTACACAGGAACAGGCCCTTCGGCCCTCCAAGGTTGCACCAACCATGCTGCCCGCCTGAACTAAAACCCCCTACCCTTCCAGGACCAAATCCCCCTCTATTCCCTTTCCTATTCATATATTTGTCATGTTGCTCCTTAAAAGTCACTACCATATCTGCTCCCACGGCCTCCCCGGCAGCAAGTTCCAAGCACCCACTATCTCCGTGTAAAACATTTGCCTCATACATCTCCCTTATACCTTCCCTCTTACACCTTAAACCTATGCCCCTGACTCTTTCACCCTAGGAAAAAGCTTCTGATTATCCACTCTGTCCATGCCCCTCATAATCTTGTAGACTTCTGTGAAGACACCCCTCAACCTCTGTCATTCCAGTGAGAACAAACCAAGTTTCTCCAACCTCTCCTCATAGCCAATGCCCTCCATACCAGGCAGCATCCTGGTAAATCTTTTCTGTATCCTTTCCAAAGCCTCCACATCCTCTGGTAGTGTGGCTATCAGAATTGAACACTATATTCCAAGTGCGGCCAAACTAAGGTTCTGTAAAGCTGCAACATGACTTGTCAATTTTTAAACACAATGCCCTGGCTGATGAAGACGAGCGTGCCGTTTGCCTTCTTGATTACCTTCTCCATCTGCGTTGCCACTTTCAGTGACCAGTGTACCTGTACACCAGATCCCTCTGCCTATCAATACTCTTAATGGTTCTGCCATTTACTGTATATTTCCTATCTGTATTAGACCTTCCAAAATTATTTTTTTAAAGTTCAGCCCATCCTGGACACTTTGCAAATTGAAGCTAAGCGGACTGATCTAAATGTTTTGAGTTGAGCGGCAGAGTGGCACAATGATTAGCGCCAGTACCTCACAGCTCCAGAGAGCTTGGTTCAATTACGGCCTTGGGTGGTTGTCTGTGGAGTTTGCACGTTCTGTCTATGTCTGTGTGGATTTCCCCCGGGTGCTACAGTTTCCTCTCACAGACCAAATCTATGCAGGTTTGAGGGGATTGGCTACGCTAAATTGCCCCTTAGTATTCCAAGATGTGTAGGTTAGGGGGATTATGAGAGGTTACGGGGATTAGGGCGTGGATAAGATGCTCTGTCAGGGAAGTCAGTGCAGACTTGATGGGCCATATGGCCTCTGTCTGCACTGTAGGGATTCTATGAGTATGTATGTACTCATAGAGCCTTCCGCTCTCAGAACACTTTATCAGCTAGAGGGAAAGCTATGTGATTTGTAGTTCCCATATAACCTTAAGATCAGCCCTAATAAGTGGTTAGCACCACTGCAGGTTAAAGCGTTAACCTGATGAAGTAATTATGGGGCAGCACAGTTGTTAGCACTGCTGCCTCAAACGCCAGGGACCCGGGTTAGATTCCTGGCTCGGGCCACTGCCTGGGCAGAGTCTACACAACTCGGTGTCTCTGTGGGTTTCCTCAGGGTGCCCCAGTTTCCTCCCACAGTCTGAAAGATGTGCTGGTTCGGTGCATTGGCCAGGCTAAATTCTCCCTCAGTGTACCCGAACAGGCGATTAGAGGATTTTCATAGTAACTTCATTGCAGTGTTAACGTAAGCCTAATTGTGACATTAATAAAAATAAAATAAATAAATACTGCCCTAAATATATTTTTTTCTTGCTTTATTTTGAAACTTCCGCCATTACCTCTCTCCATAAATGTGGCTACAGGTTGGGTTGGAATTGCAATAGTTTCTAACTGAAAATTTTTGATAAAATTTGTATCACCCCACTGAATCCTGAATAAATATTTAGCCGGCAACGGTTTGATCCCCCATTTCTTGTTGTCCCTTACTTTAGCAGCGCCTCTCTGAAAACACTGCAGTTTGTAGACATCAAGGCCTCCCCAGAAAGTATCAGTCCATGTTCTTGATGCTGGCTGGGGTCCAACTAGTTCACAGGTTAACCTTTGCAAGAGACTATCAGAAAAAAGAGAAAGCCCCACTTCTAATCTCCCCAAAAGGAGAAGTCTGCGAGGAGATTCAATTTACTGGCAGACAAACATTTATCAGCGGCGCAGTCAATCACCTAGGTTACCAGACAAACAACATTGTGAAATTTATTGTGAAATTTAATGCTTGATCTCCTCCACAGAAAACAAATGATCTTATGTGATCAAGAACAGTGCATAGTATCCAGCAAGTGGAATCCCAGCAACCAATGATACCACATTGTATATCCAGCCAAAAAAAAAACACTATCTAAATAAAAATCTCAAGAGGTCGATGGCATCAAACAGAATTTGGTTGAATTTCAAGAACGCGTCAGTTTAAATTCTGACTTTTTAAAAATCGTAATGATAGTCTAGCTCTGCCTGAAGTCTATTCTGTGATTTGATCCTCACATATGAGAAAAAAGTATTTGAACAAGGCTAAAAAGAAAACTGCTGGCACTGAAAATCCAATAATGGCAGAAAATGCTTGAAAGACAGTAGCAACCAGGAACAGACAGGTTAACATTTTGGCTACAAACTCTTTGTCAAAACTGGAAAGAAATCAACAAAGGAACTGAAAAAGTAAACGTCTTCTATTGAAATTAATCTGCAGTATCTTCTAATCCTCTGCAGTTCTCATAGAATCTTGTTCAATCGTACTCCCCACCTTGTATTGAATTCGCTCATTGTGTTCTGCCCTGTCCCATTGGAGCTTCAGGGCATTTCCAACACACACAAACATCATCAACACAGAAACTCTTGGCAGCCACTCCATTTCACCTACAAAGGCACCTATTTTACAAGCCAACAAGTACCAAAAAAGACTTTTCAATCATATTATAAACATTTTTATGTCAACAGTGCATTAGTCAAATCAGCTTCAATTCTTCTAAACTCTGGTTGCTTCAGGTATTTTTTGTTTTATTCAATCGTGGGACGTAGGAGTGGGACGAGCTGGCCAGCATTCATTGCCCATCCCTAGTTGCCCTTGCGAATGTGGTGGTGAGCTGCCTTTATGATACAATTGAGTAGCTTGCAGAGGCAGTTAAAAATCAACCATATTGCCGTGAATCTCAAGTCACAAGTAGGCCAGACCAGGTAAAGACAGCAGATTTTCCTCCCTAAAGGATATTAGTGAACCAGATGGGTTTTTCCGACAATCAACAATGGTTTCATGATCATCAGTAGATTCTTAATTCCAGATTATTTTTATTGAATTCAAATTCCACCATCTGTTGTGGCGGGATTCAAACCCGGGTCACCAGAACATTAGCTGAGTTTCTGGATTAATAGTCTAGCGAGAATACCACTGAGCCATCGCCTCCCATAATAACATAGGTACCAAATACTGATGAGGAAACTATTGGCTGAAATATACACAAAGACCTTGCAATTTCCTCTCACTGTCGGTGTGTCAGTCTTTTGCTGTGGTCTCACTTCCAGAACATTTTCGCTAAGGGCAGAATTGGGGGGGTGCAAGTGACAGCTTCCCTGTACATGTAGGTAGCCCAATTACATGGAGGGTATAAGGAGCAAGCAGGAACTGTCCTCTTTATTCCTGCTTCCTTTCTATAAATTAATCTTCAATCCACACTAATATATATCCATTAACATACATTAAAAATAGCTGAGGCCCAACTACTAATCCTTGGATCTTTAATGTTCATGTGGATGGCTACCTGACAATACAGCATCTCTTGATAATGGGTGACACGGTGGCACAGTGGTTAGCACTGCTGCCTCACAGTGCCAGGAACCTGGGTTTGATTCTGCTCAGTAAAAAGTCTGACAACACCAGGTTTTAGTCCAACCGATTTATTTGATAATAGACTCACAAGCTTTCAGGGTTAGTCCCTTCGTCAGGTGAATGGACTAACCCCCGAAAGCTTGTGAGTCTATTATCAAATAAATCGGTTGGACTAAAACCTGGTGTTGTCAGACTTTTTACTGTGTTTACGCCAGTCCAACGCCGGCATACCCACATTTTGATTCTGCTCTCAGACTGTGCAGAGTTTGCACATTTCCCCCGTGCCTGTGTGGATTTCCTCTGGGTGCTCTAATTTCCTCCCACACTCCAAAGGTGTGCAGGTTAGGTTGATTGGTCACGCTAAACTGCTCCTTCATGTCAGGGGGATGAACAGAGTAAATGTCGGGGGTTAGGGGGACAGGGCCTGGGGTGGGCTCCTTCTGTACTGTGGAGATTCTATGAATATTGCACCAGAATGCAAGTGCAAAACCTGAGCCAAAGAAGTCTTAAAGAGCATCTTAAAAGGAAGAAAGAGTGGTTGGGAGGTTTTAGGGAATGAATTTTAGGAGCAAGGCAGCTGAAAGCACAGCTGTCAATAGCAGATCAATTCAAATTGGGGCTGTACAGATTGCCAGATTGGAGAGCGTGTGGAGTGTGGGGGATGGACGCAATTACAGAGATGGAGAGGGCTAAAGCTGTGGTCTCATTTGAAAACAAAGAGATGAGAACTTTAAAATTGAGACATCGGACTGGATTTTTGCAGCCATGACAAGAAGCTTGAATTGAGAAATTTCCTGACTTGGCAGACCTGTATCTGTTTAAAGGGCCCTGTTACATTCAGTTGTCATTCTGGGGAGGCAGGATGGGATAGATTTGGCCCCACCAACCCTGGAAGCAGGTAGTAGGTGGGCACTGGGGCCTGCAGAGTGTCGAGGCAGGCAATTTAGAAAGCCCACCTGCGTTCTCTGGGGCTTCTACTCTAGAAGATAATCAGCCCTCCAGTTCGCACACTGCACACTCCCTTAATCCCACCCAATCCTCATGCGCCTCCATGCCTCTTCCAGACCACCTCATTCTTCCATATCACCTCCATAGCCATTCGCCCGGTATCCACACAGGAAAAATGTGGAAGTTAAAAAAAAATTCTAATAATCTAATTGAGGTCTCCCTCAGACACACTCGATGCTGAAAAAAACTAATTCATGAAACCCATTCAAATATTTTAAATCACCTCAAGTGTTCAAGACCAGAATTTGCAAACCCCTCACAGCAGTGGGATCTTCCCAGCCAGCCAATGTGAACGGAAATTTCAATGACTCCCTGGTCCCACTGCAACAACATTTAAGATGGATAATTCTTTACAGCCTCTTAATACATCCCCCTCCTCACCCTCTCCATTAAGATGAATACTTTTGCGAGTTTTTTTAATTCAGTCAAGCATTCATGATTACCTCAGCAGTAATAGCAACCCTTGGGAAATATTATCAACATTGAACTTGAGGAATGGAATGGAAAAGATGGTACTTTTTTTTCTAAGGAAGACCAGATGGCCTGACAATCAAAGCAGTCCTACAGCCAGTTCTTTTCTTCACTCTGACAATTTCAGCCTGACACTAGGGTCAATTTAGTATGGCCAATCACCAAACCCACACATCTTCAGACTGTGGGAGGAAACCCGAACACCTGGAGGAAACCCATGCAGACATGGGGAAATGTGCAAACTCTACACAGACAGTGACCCAAGACTGGAATTGAACAGGGGTCCCTGGAGCTGTGAGGCAGCAGTGCTAACCACTGTGCCACCATGCTGCCCACATGATGTCCCATGATGTCAGAGCACAGGATGCAGTTGGCTAAAGTACACATTAACAATGAATGACTTGGGCCAAAAATGATTGATTTATATCTGATAAGGATGAGCCAGGTGGGAAAAGTGGTTTTGGAAATGTATAATTATGTTGGTGAATGGGGTGTAACTTCAGAGAGGCAAGTGACTGCCTGATGTCGCCTCCCTTCGTATGTTTGTCAATAAAGAATGTCTTTCATCGGGATACTGCTGTGTCACAAGTCTTTGTATTAGCTAAAGTTTTTGGCAATACTTAGTCTCTGAAAAACCCCACCCACACACTCTCAAACTAATTGAGTATTAGTATGAGTATGAGTATGGTGTTGTACGAGTATGATGTTGTCATATAGCCTCCACCTTACTTTCATGAGGGTTTCATTTTTGGATGACAGTATTGTGCCATTTAGCACAGGTCAGTGAAGGTCACGATGTTACATATCATAGATCATAGAACCCTACAGTGCAGAAAGAGGCCCTTCGGCCCATCAAATCTGTACCGAACACAATCTCACCCAGGCCCTACCCCCATATCTCTATGTATTATACCCACTAATCCCTCTATCCTACGCATCCCTGGACACTAAGGGGCAATTTCTTAGCATGGCCAATCAACCTAACCCACACATCTTTGGACTATGGGAGGAAACTGGGGAACCTGGAGGAAACCCATGCAGACACGAGGAGAATGTGCAAACTCCAAACAGATAGTGACCCGAGCTGGGAATCGAACCCAGGACCCTAGAGCTGTGAAGCAGTAGTGCTAACCACTGTGCTACCATGCCTCCATCATACCAATGTCGATCCGAGACCTTTTGTTCACTTGATGCTCTCTTTCAAATGTCATTATTCTAATAGACACAAACATTTCTCACCTATAGATTGATGGAACCAGCCTGTTGTACAGTATGTAATGATTCATCAGAACCTTTGGCTTATACCTCTCCAGCGGCTGTCTGTTTTGCTTCTTCCTAGCCAAGCGCTTGCGCACAAATGATTTGGCTTCTTGCTGTTAAAACAGTATTTTCCTCATGCTGGACAATCCTCCTTTTTCATTCTATGATGTGCTCCAAATTATTTGAATTCTGTCCTTTGCTGGTGAATGTTCGGCTCTTTCAGTCTGGCTTATCAGTGTAGCGTATCTCCTGGTCTATTCTACACGACATATACAGGTACATATACATGTAGCTGGTGCTGCGGTTCTGCACATATCTATTGCTTTCTTGGGAGTAAGTTTCTCACCTCTCAATAGACTGGCTCTCATTTCAGGATCTTTTATGCCTAGGGCAATCTTATCTTCATGAAACCATCTTTTAGTTGCTCAGATTCACAGGATTCTGTGAGCTGTGTAATTGCAGTCATGTACTGATCAATTGATTCTTTTTCACCTCGGGTTCTAGTGTTGAATACATAGAATACCTAAGTTACAACTCTTGGTGCTCAAAGTCAGCCTTCAAGGTTTCAAAATCCGTGTTGTCATTTTTTTTCCTCTTCTTCAGAGAGATTTTGATCGGAATACAATTTGCAGCAGCGTCAACAGTATTGCTCCTCTTATCAGCTCTGGCTTGTTAATTAAGTCTGTTACAATCTCATGGTTTTGCCATTGCAAGTGGAAAATCTGCCATATCTTTCACATGTCACCTTTTATTTTGACAGGAGTGGAGAGAGGTGAATTTGCAGCCATGGTGACACTCACCCACTGATTTTCCTGTAGCCTTTGTTTGTGTTTGCTTTTCCTTTCCAGTGGTTTTTGTCGGCAGCTTTTAGCAGCTCTGAATATTTCTGTGTTCCTGTTTATTAGCTGTGACTTCTCATTAGTTTTACCAGCTTTTAAAAAATTCAATCTTAGCGCCACATCTAACACCACGTTACGAGGTCAAAGATGAGGCCTTCTGGTGTAAAGTCTTGGTTGAACTGAATGAAAGATGGCTGCCTGCAGGAAGTCCCTCATTTAGAGGTCACATGACTACAGCAAGCTGAATGGACATGTACGAATGATTGCATTTCAAAACCTAAAGAGTCAGAGACTTACTGCAGATTTAACTTATTTTCCTCAGTTGAAAATTCGCTGGAAATTAGCAGGAACTGTAGGAATAAGGCCATTTCTGCTCTTTCTCTGTGACTTCCATTGAAGGAATTTTACTCTCGTGTTTATTACCAATTTATCATTCATCACATTATTATTGGAACTGATATTCCTGAGCAGAGAGAGACTGTCTTTAAAAGTAACCTTCATCTCAAACTTCATTATGTGAAAAGTTTCCACAGGGAACAAGTGAACATAAGAAATAGGAGCAGGAGTCGGCCATCGAGCCCTTCGAGCCTGCCCCGCCATTCAATAAGATCATGGCTGATCTGAAGTGGATCAGTTCCACTTCCCCGCTTTCTCCCCATAACCCTTAATTCCCCTGTCTATCAGAAACCTATCTACCCGTGACTTAAATATATTCAGTGAGGTAGCCTCCACCACTTCAACGGGCAGAGAATTCCAGAGATTCACCACCCTTTGACTGAAGAAGTTCCTCCTCAACTCTGATCTAAACTGCCCCCCCCTTATCTTGAGGCTGTGCCCTCTAGTCCTGCTGTCCTTTCTGAGCGGGAAGAATCTCTCTACCTCTACCCTATCCATCCCATTCATTATCTTGTAAGTCTTTTTGGAGAGGTTTAAAACTATTTTGCAGATCTTTAAAACAATTTCACCATGTGCCACTGAACTTCAACATAGATGTGCGTTTGGCATCCGTGGCAATTGGAGGGTGAGGTCTCTGTGTTCTTAAATGTGCAGATACTTTTGCCCAATGTTAACTGGGCACCAAGGTGGGAATAAGAGTGTATCATATAGGGAAAAGAGTGCGCATCTAAGAACATAAGAACATAAGAAATAGGAGCAGGAGTCGGCCATCTAGCCCTTCGAGCCTGTCCCACCATTCAATAAGATCATGGCTGATCTGAAGTGGATCAGTTCCACTTTCCCGCTTTCTCCCCATAACCCTTAATTCCCCTGTCTATCAGAAACCTATCTACCCGTGACTTAAATATATTTAGCAAGGTAGCCTCCACCACTTCAACGGGCAGAGAATTCCAGAGATTCACCACCCTTTGAGTGAAGAAGTTCCTCCTCAACTCTGATCTAAACTGCGCCCCCCTTATTTTGAGGCTGTGCCCTCTCGTCCTGCTGTTCTTTCTGAGCGGGAAGAATCTCTCTACCTCTACCTATCCATCCCCTTCATTATCTTATACGTCTCTATAAGATCCCCCCTCATCCTTCTAAACTCCAACGAGTACAGACCCGGTCTATTTAGTCTCTCTTCATAGTCCAACCCTCTCATCTCCGGTATCAGCCTAGTGAACCTCCTCTGCACTCCCTCCAAGGCCAAAATATCCTTGCGCAAGTGCGGCGACCAAAACTGCACACAGTGCTCCAGCTGCGGCCTCACCAGTGCCCTGTACAGTTGCAGCAAGACCTCCCTGCTTTTATATTCTATCCCCCTCGCTATAAAGGCCGGCATCCCATTCGCCTTCTTGATCACCTGCTGCACCTGCAGACTGGGTTTTTGCGACTCGTGCACAAGGACCCCCAGGTCCCTCTGCACCGTAGCATGCTGCAGCTTTTCGCCCTTTAAATAGTAATCCCTCCTAGTATTATTTCTGCCAAAGTGGATAACCTCACACTTGCTAACATTGTACTCCATCTGCCAGGTCCTCGCCCACTCGCTCAGCCTATCTAGATCCCTCTGCAGACTTTCCACACCCTCCGCACAATTTACTTTTCCACTCATCTTTGTGGAATCAGCAAATTTCGTCACCCTACACTCAGCCCCCTCCTCCAGGTCATCTATATAAATGGTAAATAATTGAGGCCCCAGCACCGATCCCTGCGGCACTCCACTAGTCACCAACCGCCAATCAGAATAGCACCCGTTGATACCAACTCTCTGCCTCCTATTAGACAACCAATCCTCAATCCACACTAACACCCTACCCTCAAATCCGTGCCCTCTAACCTTCTGAAGCAACCTTTTGAGAGGCAAAAAAGCAAAAAAGTTGCAAAATGAGGGGATGGTACTTTCGCATCCTTTTGTATACAGTGACAGTCAGTTTATTCTCTTTCTTTCAGCTTTGCCTGACATTAACGGATTGTAAAGCTCAAAATGTGGTCAGTAACAGTTATGCCCCATTACCGATCAGGCTTGTTCCATTTTTAAAGTAAACGTTTGCCAGTTGTCCAAAAGATCTGCCCATTTCAGGTGGTAGGCCACTTTTAATATGCAAACTGCAATGCTATGTTGCATATAGAACCCAAATACCATTTTACATTTGAATTAGTGAGAGTATTATAATGTCCGACCAATGTTAAGGGTTGTGAGTTTTAACCAAAATGAAAAAGATATGGTTTGCACATGTAGATTCAAAGTAACATACAACAGGTTTATTGAAAGAGATGTTCTCTACACAGAACAGAAATTGAAACAAAATAACAGCCTGTACAACATCTTAATGACATCACCATCAAATCGCACTACCCAACACTTACAACAATCATGAACTACTTAAATATGTAACAATTATGAGCCATATAGACACCCACCAGTCCCATTGGTGATAGACCCAGAGAGGTCCAGTAAAGGCCAGTTTGTGAGTTTAGTTTTGTGATCTTGGCTATTGGTGTTGAGAAGCTCATTCAGAACTGATATCAATCCCTCAATTTCCAGGTTCTCGTATGAACAGCGTTGCCTTTAGTGAAGCAATGCGAGTGATTGTCATCCAGGAGATAATAAAATTGCGAAGAACTGTTTTCTTTTCCTTGGAGGTTCAGTTTACTGAATGTCCAGCTCTTTTATATGGCCTGAAGGTTTCCCAGGATCTCTTATACCTGCAGTAAGTCCAGGCCCAGCCGAGGCAGTATTCCCTGCCCCATGTCACATTTTGCAATGTGCACATTTAGACAGCAGTAATGCCTAAAAACCATGGTAATGTGACCTGACCCTCAGTATTTTCTCCCCAGCTGCAGGGTTCCTGGGGGCAGGACAAAGTGTTAAAGGTGGGTCTGTTTTTAACGTTACAGTTTGGTATTGATATGCCAAACTACAAAACTTTGACTCAAAGCTATAAATTGGCTGGTATGAAAATTATGAATTGTGAGTGACCGCACAACGTGAGTGCGCCTCCTGTTCCAAGCATTGACCTAAAAAATCCTTGATTTGTTCATGAAAGAGACCATCCCAGAACAGACTGAACATACAGAACATCCCAGAACAGACTGGCCCACTTTGACTGCTGCCAGAAACAGGGCTCATCCAGCTGAAGAAATTTGTCTATTATGTATTTCCAAGTTACCAGTTTTATGTTTGAAGCAACTTAGCAAAACTTGCATGTACATTGAGGGATAAAGAGTCTTTTGTCAATGGCTTCAGCTACTTCTCAAATTCTTCTTTACAAATGGAAATATGTTCTTTCGGCCAATCAAACAATTGCTGAAGCTTCGTGCTGGTATCCAGGAGCTCAAAGTAGAATGCAGCAAATTCATTGACACAGATTCAGAACGTGACTTGTCAATGGACATCTTTCTCTCAAGATCCTGTGATCTCCTCTCCAATCCTTTCTTAGCCACTCCGTCACACATCAGCAAACAGAGCATCCTTAAGGAGAAATGCTATCCCTTAAACATGTCACTGACAAAGCAGCCTGGGCATACTCTATAAACAGATTAAACCACTTCTAATATCACTGCAAGATAATTAGTCAAGGTTTAGTGAGTGGCAGGTTTCATAGATACTTTGAAGGGATGCTTTCCAATCTGTTTTGTCTGATGGTCCATTCAGGTATGTGCTGACCTAGCAGATTCAGTGACTGAATGCAAAATAACACCGAAGCAAAGCCTGCAGGCTTTATTAACGATGGAACTCGAATTAGATTCAAGAAATGCAGACAAACATCGACTTCTCTATATTTGATGTATTGTCCGATCCAGTCCGATGGGATCTAAGGTTCACACAACAACTCAGAGATTGGTGTGGGAGCAGCAAGAGAAGCCATTGTAAACATTCTGGCCAGATAATTTGAACACAGACAGAGCAAACTGCTTACAGACCAGATTCCAAGGTGAAGTTGAGAAATCAACAAATCACCTTCAGGGGCACGTGAAGAGAGAGATATTTCCTATAATAAAACAAAAACACTCACAAAGCTCAGCATACCTGGTAACATCTGTAGGGATGATGTGGAGATGCTGGTGTTGGACTGGGGTAAACACAGTAAGAAGTCTCACAACACCAGCTTAAGGTCCAACAGGTTTATTTGTAGCAAGCTCCACTAGCTTTCAGATCTGGCTGCTCTTTCGTCAGGTGGGTGGGAGTTTTGATCAAAAACAGGGTAACACAAACTCAATTTACATGAATAATGATTGGAACATGAGTCTTTACAACTAATCATGTTTTAAAGGTACAGATAATGTAAGTGGAGAGAGAATTAAACACAGGTTAAAAAGATGTGTATTGTTTCCAGACAGGAAAGTAAGTGAGATTTTGCAAGTCCAGTGGGGCTTACAGATAGTGTGACATGAACCCAAGACCCCAGTTGAGGCTGTCGTCATGTGTGTGGAACTTGGCTATCAGTCTCTGCTCAGTGACTCTGCGCTGTCGTGTGTCGCGAAGGCCGCCTTGGAGAACGCTTACCCAAAGATCAGAAGCTGAATGCCCGTGACCACTGAAGTGTTCCCAAACAGGAAGAGAACAGTTGTGCCTGGTAATTGTCGAACAGGTATTCATTCATCGTGGTCTCTGCTCATGCAGAGACCATCTGCATGGTCTCTCCAATGTACCAAGCCTCAGGACATCCTTTCCTGCAGCGTATCAGGTAGACAATGTTGGCCGAGTTGCAAGAGTATGTGCCGTGTACCTGGTGGATGGTGTTCTCAAGTGAGATGATGGCATCCGTGTCGATGATCCGGCATGTCTTACAGAGGTTGCTGTGGCAGGGTTGTGTGGTGTCGTGGTCACTGTTCTCCTGAAGGCTGGATGGTTTGCTGTGAACAATGGTCTGTTTGAGGTTGTGCAGTTGTTTGAAGGCAAGAAGTGCCAAGGCCAACCCCACACTCCCACTTCTTGCCTTCAAACAACCAGGTTCATGTCACACTATCTGTACCCCCACAACTTGCCTGGGCTTGCAAAATCTCACTCACTTTCCTGCCTGGAACCAATACACATCTTTTTAACCTGCGCTTAACGCCCTCTCCACTCACATTGTCTGTACCTTTAAGACTCGATTAGCTGTAAAGACTCACATTCCAATCATTATTCATGTAAATTGAATTTGTCTTTACATGCCCTGTTTGTGATCAGAGCTCCCAACCCACTGATGAAGGAGTTCCAAAGCTAGTGGCATTTGCTACAAATAAACATGTTGGACCGTAACCTGGTGTTGTGAGATTTCTTATAACATCTGTAGAGAAACAGATTTAATATTTCAAGTCATTGGAACAAAGAACAGTACAGCACGGGCCCCATTGGCCCACCAAATCTGTGCTGACACAGATGCCTCTCTAATAATTTCTTGCCTCTATGTGGTCCGTATCCCACTATTCCCTGTCTATTCATGTATCTATCCAGATGTCTCTTGAACACCACCCTCTGTGTGGAAAAACTTGCCCCTTATATCTCTTATAAACTTTCCCTCTCACTCTCAACTTATGCCCTTGAGTAATTGGTCCTTCAACCCTGGGAAAAAGACTCTGACTGTCCACTCTATCCTGTTATAATTTTGTAGACCTCTGTCAGGTCCTCCCCCACCCCCCTCATCCTTGACGGTCCAATGAAAATAATCCAAGTTTATTCAACCTTTCTTCATAGTCCATATCCTCCAAATCAGGCGACATCCTGGTAAATCTCTTTTGCGTCCTTTCTAATGCATTAACATCCCTCCGGTAGTGTGGCGACCAGAATTGTACACAATACTCCAAATGTGGCCTAACCAAAGTCTTAGACAGCTGCAACATGATTTTCCAATTCCTATACTCAATAGTCCTACCAACGAAAGACCAGCATGCCATACACATTCCTGACCACCTTGTCCACCTGAGTTGCCACCTTCAGAGAACTGTGGATCTGCACGCCCAGATCCCTCTGTATGCTAAAAGATCCCTCCGTACTCTATTTCCGAGCAAGCACAGATGCTGCCTCACCTGCTGAATTTTTTTTCCAGCATATCCTGTTTTGTTTCAGATTTTCAGCATCTGCTGGAATCCGCAGTATGTCACTTTTATTTTGCTGACATTTCCTATAATCCAGATATCCATCAACAAGTTGAGTGGGTGGGCAAATGCATGGCAAATGCTGCATAATGTGGATAAATGTGGTAGCAAAAACGGGAGGGTAGATTATTATCTGAATGGCTAGAGAGTGAGAGAGGGGAATGTGCGACAAGACCTGGGTGTCCTCTTACATCAGTCACTGAAAGTAAGCATGCAGGGTCATCAGGTGGTAAAGAAGGCAATTGGTACATTGAACTTCATAGCACAGCAGCAGGGATATCTTGCTGCAGTTATACAAGGTCTTGATGAGACCACACCTGGAATATTGGGTGCAGTTTTGGTCTCCTTATCTGAGGAAGAATGTTCTTGTTATAGAGAGAGTGCAGTGAAGGTTTACCAGACTGATTCCTGGGACTAGAGGACTGACCTACGAGGTGAAATTGAGTCGGTTAGGATTATATTCGCTGTCGTTTAGAAGAATGGGGAGGGATCTGATAGAAACCTATAAAATTCTAACAGGAGCAGACAGAGTGTTCCTGAGGACAGGGGAGTCCAGAACCAGAGGTCACAGTCTGAGGAGAAGGGGTAGACTATTTACGACTGAGACGAGGAGAAATTTCTTCATCCAGAGAGCGGTAAGTTTTTGGAATTCACAAAAAGTAGTTGATAAAAAATACATTGTATGTTTTCCAGGAGTTAGATGTAGCTCTTGGGGATTAAGAGATCAAAGGATAAGGGGTGAGTGGGAGCAAGTTACCGCCTTGGATGATCAGCATGATCATAATGAGGGTTGGTTCAGGCTCAAAGGGCTGAATGGCCTACTCCTGCCCCTATTTTCTGTGTAACTGTCCAAGAAAGAGACATTAAAAATCTGAAGTACGGAATATTGAAACAATGGCTGCCGTAGACATACCCGGCCAAAATCTCTTGGAAATACACAATTTAGGTGAAAGCTGCCAGGCAGGAGGGATATGTTGCAAGTGACACACGGGGGTGGAATCTCTCTGTTCCGGCCACACAGCAATCATAGAAGGTGGAGGGGGAGGGGATGTGGGGGTGGGTGGTTGGACGATGCATTGGCCCGTTTAACTCAGGTGGGATTTTCTGGTTCTGGGGCAAATGTGGCCGGAAAATCCTGGTCATGCAGTGCCAGGAAAGACCTCAGCAGAAGAACAAAGAACAACACAGCACGGGAAACAGGCCCTTCGGCCCAACGAGCCCGCGCCGCCATTTTAACATTGTGAGTGCCCTCCTCTACCTATGACCTTTGTCTACGCCTATTGGGGAAGATTGAGGGAAGACTAATGTAAGGACAATTTGAAGGAAGCTAAGGCTGGCTCTCTCTCCCTCTGACTCTTTTGGAATAAGCATGTCACTCAGTTTGAAAAGCCATCGCAACCAGAAACCTACCAGTGAACTGAGATCTCACAATAACATCTCCTACATCTGACTGCATCCAAGAAACCAACTAACCTAAATCAGCCAGAACATTTCTATGCCTCAAAGATCATTAAAGAATATTTAACTGTACATTCTTTTACCTTTTTTATTCGACTCTAAATCCCGTTATTTGATACCTGTTTATGTGTGTGTGTGTGTGCGCATGTGTGTGTGTATTTGGGTGTATGTGCACAAGTGATTGCATGAGGGCCCAATGCTTCACATCATCTTTTTATTATCTTTCCCAGATTTAGCGGTTGATACATTTTCTCTTTCTTTGACTCAAGAAAATCTTGTTTGATTGGCTTCATATTGCTCATTGATCAAATAGTGAAATACTTCCTGATTAAATCTTTGTCACGAGCAACCGAGGAGATTGAATGGAGTAGGACCAGTTCACACCTTCTCAACTGGTCATTATAAAATCTGTATCAAACAGATTGCCAATCTACTATCACCACTTCAAGCAAGTCATTGAATCCTCACATGTAATTGGAATAGGTAAACACTGATACTTTCAAGTTGTTACTCTCTTTGGAAATGTTTATATAGAAGATTAAAATAAAGCATGAACCAAGCTGTTCAAGATTCTTAGCGATATACTAGTTGATCTCCTCTGACGTCTACTTGAGTCTCGACCAAGCATAAGAAGCATCTTTAGAGGATGTTGTTAGTGTGAGAAGTTGACATAGGCAGTTTCCATTATAAACACAGAATTGACAGTGGAAAGGATTAAAGTAAGTATACACAGATGTAAGATTTTACAGATAGATACATTTGTTTGTTGGTGGTATACATGAGCCTGGACCTGTACCAAAAGCGCTTCATTACAGACAGGAGGTAAGATGGGATGGGTAATCCAAAATAAAACTGTAGTTTCTACCAATAGTTTGCAGTTTTCTCATTTCGTACTTTTCACGTTCTAATACCGTTTTCTTTCCAGTAAAACAGTGAAGTAACAGCACTGCCCAGTCCTGAACATCCACCTTTGCATCGAGTTGACACTCATGTCACTGACAAGCACTGTCAAACTCGTGCTTTGTGGCCGTATACTGTCTCCAACAACAGCAGTTTTGCACTTCATGCTGTATTAAAGGAGTTGGCTCTTCATCTTGTTCAAAATAGTTAAACTGTTTTGGGTGAGGTGTCTAAATGGATATAAAATTGAGTTGTTTTTCAAACTGGAGGCCTGTGACCAGCGGTTTGCCTCAGGGATCAGTGCTGAGTCCATTGTTATTTGTCATTTATATGAATCATTTGGATGAGAATATAGGAGGCATGGTTCGTAAGTTTGCAGATGTCACTAAGGTCGGTGGCATTGTGGAAAGTGAGAAAGGTTATCTCCATTTGCAATGGGATCTTGATCATTGGGCCAGTGGACTGACAAATGGCAGATAGAGTTTAATTTAGACAAATGCAAGATGATGCATTTTGGTAGACTGAACCAGGGCAGGACTTACTCAGTTATTGGTGGGGCACTGGGGAGAGTTACAGGACAAAGAGATCGAGGGGTACATGTTCATAACTCCTTGAAAGTGGAGTCACAGGTGGACAGAGTGGTGAAGAAGGCATTCGGCATGCTTGGTTTCATTGGTCAGAGCACTGAATACAGGAGTTGGGATGTCTTGTTGAAGTTGTACAAGACATTGGTAAGGCCACATTTGGAATACTGTGTGCAATCCTGGTCACCCTGTTACAGAAAGGATATTATTAAACTAGAAAGAGTGCAGAAAAATTTACTAGGATGCTTCCAGGCCTTGATGGATTGAGTTATAAGGAGAGGCTGGATCGACTGGGGTTTTTTCCTCTGGAGCGTAGAAGGCTGAGGGGTTAGGTTTAGCATTAGGGTTAGGATTTCTAGACCTCTTATGGGGATCTATAAAATAATAAGGGGCACAGATCTGCTAGACAGTCAGTATCTTTTCCCAAAGTTAGGGGAGTCTAAAACTGGAGGGTGCAGGTTTAAGGTGAGAGGGGAGAGATACAGAAGTATCCAGAGGGGCAATTTTTTCTCGCAGAGGGTGGTGAGTGGCTGGAACAAGCTGCCAGAGGTATTAGTAGAGACGGGTACAATTTTGTCTTTTAAAAAGCATTTAGGTAGTCACATGGGTACAGTGAGTATAGAGGGATATGGGCTAAATGCGGGCAATTGTGATCAGCATAGGGTTTTTAAAAAAAGGGTGGCATGGACAAGTTGGGCCGAAGGGCCTGTTTCCATGCTGTAAACCTCTATGACTCTAAAATTATACTGCAGGACGGACATTGCAAAACAATATAAACACAGTGAATGTGCCAGACTGACACCGGGGGCACAGGATGCAAATAACACCGACATTTCCCTTTTTGTCTGGGAAGGTCTGTGCCAGAATCTGAAACATCTTTGAGCCATTTGTAATACCACAGAAGTTATGTACTAAAGCTCTTTAATTCGATCAGCTTTCTTTATATGAGTTATAACATTACTACAACTCCAGCATCTATTAATAAAGTAAAATCAGATGAAAGTCTGGTTTTCATAATATTGTTCTTTGACCCAGAGTGTAACTTGGTGTGAAACACATTTAACTCAGACCATTAACTCGACATGAAATCCCTTTCCTTTCTGCTCTTAGGGAAGAGCATTTCCTGCTCTACTTCCTCGCCCTCTTGTCCACAAGCTTGAAGTTCAAGATCGGGGGTCTCTGGTGGAGATCTGCTGCCCAGATTCTTGGACCATTCCTGTTCACTCCTTAGTTTCTGAATCTCACTGTTTAACTCCAGCAAGGTTTTTGCCAGCTCCCGATCCTGGGAACGCATCTCCAGCTGCAAATCAAAGAGATGATACAGCCACTTCTGACCATGTGCATATTCAGAGCTATCGATATTTAAAAGCTTTGGTACCTCATTTGGGATAAACCTGCATTACCTTGATTTGGGGCTTCCCATTACTGTGGATCTGGTTTGAAAAATCACATTATCACGCTCATTACCAACTCTCGATGGCCAACCTCCATTAACACCCGTTCACAGAAGCACAGAAAAAGGCCACTGCCTCTCCGAAAGAGCATCTTACCAAGGCCCACCACGTAAACCCCCTGCATTTACCCTGCAAATCCACCTAACCTACAAATCTTTGGACAGTGGGGGCAATTTAGCACGGCCAATCAATCTAACCCGCACATCTTCGGACTGTGGGAGGAAACTGGAGCACCCGGAGGAAACCCACGCAGACACGGGAGAAGGTGCTAACTCCACACAGTCACCCAAGGTGGAAATTGAACCTGGGCGCCTGACACAAATCAGCACTCAGACAAGTCACAACAACCTACATTTATTTTGCTTCAACACAATAAAATAAACCCCCCAAGTTTCTTTACATGAGCAAAGTTTGAAACCAATAAGAGGTATTCAGGCAGGCGAATGAAAGTTTGATCAAAAGGATAGGGTTTGAGGAGCATCATAAAGTGGGAAAGTAGAGATGTTTAGAGGGGAGGGTGACTCCAGAGCTTGGGTCTTGGCAGCTGGAGATACAGCTACCAATTGTGGACTGAAAAAAGCAGGAATGTGGATGTATCAGAGCACTGCGGGGTTAGAGAAGATTGCAGAGATAGGGAGGGGGAAGGCCATGGACTGATTCGAAAATGAGAGTTTTCAAATTGAGGCGCCGCTTAACTCGGAGTCAGAGCACCCAATGATGTGTGAATGGGACAATGGCAGCAGAGTTTTGGATGATCTCAAGTTCATGGGGCACAGAGTGTGGGAGGCTGGCTAGGAATGCATTGGAATAGTGGAGTCTGTATGTGAACAAAGGGGATGAGGGTTTCAGCAGCAGATGAGCCACAGGCAGGATTAGAGTCAGATAATACTAATGGAGGGGAAACAGGTGATCATAGTGATGCTTATGTTGGGGTCAAGATTTTGAACAGTCTCTTTCAGCCTCACAGCCAGGGGACAGGGATCGAGTCCACAAGGAGGCAGTGAGGCTGTGGTGTAGTGTGAAGACAGTAGCTTCAGTCTTCTCAATAATTACTCGGGATAAATTTCTGCTCACCCAGTACTGGATGTCAGACAAGCAGTTTGACCATTTAGCAGAAGGGTTCAGGGAGGTGGTACTGAGGCAGCGAGCTATCTGCAAACACATTCAATCCACTTAGAGGAAAAAGCAACTCATTTAAAACAAATAAAACCAGAGAAAGGGTGTGCACTTAGGAAGGGAAAAATAATTCTAAAGGAAAATCGTTCAGATTCTTTGCAGCTGGTATAAGAGTGGGTGACATTAGAAAAAGAAACTGCTGGATAAACT
Organism: Carcharhinus amblyrhynchos; assembly: GCF_965287045.1. Lineage (NCBI taxonomy): Eukaryota > Metazoa > Chordata > Chondrichthyes > Carcharhiniformes > Carcharhinidae > Carcharhinus > Carcharhinus amblyrhynchos. Next base: position 37,750 of record NW_027650093.1, on the reverse strand, counting down.
CGGCAGGTCTGGCAGCAGCTTTGGAGAGAGAGACAGAGTTCGCCTTTCCAGTCCCTATGACTTTTGTGTGGAAGCAGGAGTTGCTCGCTGGACTGGAGGGGAGAATTTACCTCTGCCCTCTCAACAGCTGGTACATCTCCAATGGTAACAGGATGCCAGCACAAACCACAGAATCACAGCACAGCCCAAAACAGAGAGATTGGGAGGCAATTTGAGTTCTGGGGTGATGGAGGTTTGATTTGATGCATTGTCACATGTATCAGCATAACAGTGAAAAGTATTGTTTATGGCATGCTATACAGGCAAAGCATACTGTTCATAGGGTACACAAAGTGCCTCACAGCACCTGGGACCCAAGTTCAATTCCGGCCTCGGGTCACTGTGCGGAGTCTGCACATTCTCTCCGTGTCTGTATGGGTTTTCCCCGGATGCTCCGGTTTCTTCCCACAGCCCAGAAGATGTGCAGGTTAGGCTGACTGGCCATGCTAAATTGCCCCTTAGTGTCAAGGGGGTGAGCAGAGTAAATATGTGGGGTTATGGGGAATGGGACCTGGGTGGGATTGTTGTCCCTTCAGGGCCGATGGGCCAAATGGCCTCTTTCTGCAGTGTAGACTCTATGATTCTCCATGGGGAGGATAGGAGAGGAAGCAGAATGTAGTGTGACAGTCAGAGCTGGGGTGTGGAGAAAGAGCAGCTTAATACAAGAGAGGTCCATTCAAAAGATAGGTTCTTGAGTCGCTTGATACAGTGACCTGAGAGTTTTGTATCTTTTTCCTGAGGGGAGAAGGTGGAAGAGAGGATTTCTGGGGGGGGGTGCCTTGATTATAAAGATCAGCTCAATATCAGGAGTGGGGGTTAAAGAACCGAAGCTTTTTCTCACCAGTTCTGTCCGGAGCCAGGTGATGGCACCGTCGATTTTGGCTCTGCGGAGTTCCTCGTCCACTCGGGGGTTGGTCCTGCGGAGGGTGCAGGAGCCGGGGTGCTGGCACTGAGCAGAGGGTGCCCTGAAGGCGCTCAGCAGCCTGTTCTTGATATCCTCCAGCAGCTTGCTGGACAGACAGTCCTCCTCCGGGCTCTCATTGCTCATCTTCTTTCACAGAGTGACGGCCGGAGACTGCGGCTGGAGCTGGCCATGCAGACAGTCCACACTCCCCCGGGCCAGTGCGAGTCAGATGCAGCATGGCATTGGAGTCACTCTCCGGAGTCTGCCCCCTCCCCTCCAGCCGAGACAGCTTTAACTCTGGTTTGCACCCAGAGGGAAGGGTTTGTTTGATCTGTTCCCACTGTAGCAATCCGCTTTGTAAGTGGTTACTATGGGAAAGCCTATTGTACTCACTGCCCAGATGGTCCGCTGCACTCACCCAAGAGGGGGAGAGAGAAAAGAGTTGGCAGCTTCAAATAGAGAGGGAGGGGGGTGGGGGGAAAGGAGAGGGAGGGGGGGTGGGCGTCTCCAACCACAATGGACAGTCACAGTGTTCACTCAGACAAAACTCCCAGCCCAAGCTCCCAGTTACTTCCAGACAGACACCAGTCTCTGCAGTGGATGGGAATGATGTGGAGATGCCAGTGTTGAACTGGGGTAAACACAGTAAAAAGTCTGACAACACCAGGTTTAAGTCCAACCGATTTATTTGATGGTAAACTCACAAGCTTGCGAGAGTTTAACTCTTCACAAGAAGAATTTAACCTTGTGAAGGGTTAAACTCTCGAAAGCTTGTGAGTTTACCATCAAATAAATCGGTTGGACTTAAACCTGGTGTTGTCAGACTTTTTACTGTGGATGGGGAGCTTGCATCGGAACCACATCAACACAAATACATCAAATCCAACCAAGTTCTGAGACTTGTATCCTGTTGCTGGGGGAAGCAAGCTCATGGTTCAGCTCCTAAGCAGGGGTTAGGTGGGTATATTTGAGTGATTGCTTCGAGCTGCTGATTTTTCTCTCTGTGTGTAGAAAGCCCAGTCTGATGTCCAGCTCTCTCTGTGTTTGCTGCTGCTAATCTTTAGGCAGTCACTGATGCGCACAGGCAGGCGAGCAGAGGGTTGGAAGGGAACTTGGCAATCCCTGCGGTGCATCACAATCGTCCAGCAGTTCAGGCCAGGAACAATATCCTTATCTCATTTACACAAGAAAGGAATGCAGTACATTCCTCGCCGTCCCTCAGTCCCCACACTGATTTCACACTGCTGGATTTTAATGAGACGTTATTGCTTCCCCCCCCACACACACACACAGTGTCTGCTTCCATCCTGATGTTATCTGTTGATTGTTATTACACTGAATACAAGTTCAATTATTTGAAATCTTCAGAATCACAGAACTGTTACCTCTCAGAAGGAGGCCATTCGGCCCATCGAGCCTGCACCCTCTGAAACAGCATCTTATCTCGAATGTACCTTTGGTTGCAGTTGGAATAATGGCTATGATTCATTCTATTATTTCCTGGCAAAGTTAAAGTTAATTTATTCGTCGCAAGCATTAAACTGCCGTGAAGTTACTGTGAAAATCCCCCTAATGGCCACACTCCGACACCTGTTCGGGCGCGCCGAAGGAGAATTTAGCATGGCCAATGCACCTAATGTGCACATCTTTGGAGTGTGGGAGGAAACAGGAGCACCCGGAGGAAACCCACACAGACATGAGGAGGATGTGCAAACTCCACACAGATAGTGACCCAAGCTGAGTATTGAACCCAGGTTCCTAGCATTGTGAGGCAGCAGTGTTAACCACTGTGCCAGCGTGCTGCCCCACTTTTAGATATCAATAATGTTAATCTACAGATAATATGATGCAATCTTTCAGCAAATGTAGGCCCAACATTATTTCAGGGTTATGGAGATTATCCTCACTCAGAAACTCCTAGATTGGATTTGGGGCATTGGTATGAACCTTAGCCACTATACCTGGCAGTAAATAATGATAACCCTCTCTCAAATAGTGACAACAGTAAAGAAATCAACTTATTGTTTTTTCTGTTTGTAGCCCTGGGAGACAAACTAAAATGGGATGACATGTTTACCCTTCGGATTTGGAATATTTTTAGATCTCTGGATCATTTGAAGACGATAAATCAAAATGTGATTTTGATTGTTGTGGATTGTAGCCTGAAGTGAAGAGCCTAAAGCTGGTTTAAAAATATAATTGCACTAACACTTCCAATGTGCTGTCTTGTTGTCAGCGTGACATTATGTTTCATAGTCCTATCCTGCCCACCCACCAATAAGTTTCCTAAAAATTTGAATGTATGAACAAGGAGCCGGAGTAGTTATTCAGCCCCTTAAGCCAGCTTCATCACTTAATTAGATCCTGGCTGATCTGATGGGGACCCGAAATCTCCACCCTGCCTACCCCTGCTAACCATCAGCCCTTTGCTTACCAAGTGTCTACAAGCTCTGCCCTAAAAATATTCAAAAACTCTGCTTCCCACGTCTTTGCAGGAAGAAAATTCTAAAGACCCACAACCCTCTGAGAGAAGTAATTTCTCCTCATCACCCTGTTAAATGGGCAATCTCTTATTTTTAAACAGTGACTCCTAGTTCCAGCTTCTCCCTCAAGAGGAAAATCTATTCCGTATCCATCTTGATCTTATATGTTTCAGTTAAGCCACCTCTTATTTTTCTAAACTCCAGTGGATACAAACCTAGTGTGTTCAATCTTTCCTCATAAGACAATCCACCCATTCCAGCTATTGATCTGGTAAATCTTCTTTGAACTGTTTCCAATACATTTATATCCTTCCTTAAATAAGGTGACCAATGCTGTCCATGATACCCTGAATATGATCTCACTAGTATGCTGTATAACTGAAGCATTACTTCCCTACCTTTGTAGTCAATTCCTCTCACAATAAATGATAACATTCTATTAGCTTTCCTAATAACTTGCTGTACCTGATACCAACATTTTGTGATTTATATACACTAAGACAACCAGATCCCTCTGCCTCTTAGAGCTCCCAATCTCTCACCATTTAGACAATATGCTTCCCTTTTATTCTTCCTGTCAAAATGGGCAATTTCATATTTTCCCACACGGCACTCCACTTGCCAGATTTTTGTCTACTCACTTAACCTATCTACATCTTTTTATAACCTCCTTATGTCCTCATTACAACTTACTTTCTTATCTATCTTTGTGTCATCAGCAAATTTGACAGTCATCCACCCCAATCCTTCATCTAAGTCATTTAGATAAATTATAAACAGTTGGGATCCCAGTACTGATCCCTGTGGCAAACCTCTCATTGACCAGAAACTCACTGCCTATTTGATGTTTCCACATGAATTATTTTCTTTTATCTTTACAACTGCAGCAAGACTTCCTTATTCCTGTAATAAAACCCCTGGTAATAAAAGCTAACATATATGATTTATGTTCCTAATTGCTTGTTGCATCTACACGTTAGCTTTCAGTGACTTATGAGCAAGAGCTCATAAGCTTTGGTCATTAACACTCCCCAATCCATTTAAAACAAACTCTGTAATATTGTTTTTCCTACCAGAGTGGATAACTTCACATTTTTCCACATCATATTCAACCTGCCAGGTTCTAGCCCATTCACTTAGTTTGTTTAAATCGCCTGAAGCTTCTTTGCATCTTATTCACAATTCACATTCTCACTAAGTTTTGTATCATCAGCAAACTTGGGAATATTGCATTTGGTCCCTGCATCCAAGTTACTTTTATAGATTGCGAACGGCCAGGGCCCAAGCACTGATCCTCACAATACCCCACTAGTCACAGCCTGCCAACCTGAGAATGATCTGTTTATCCTTATTCGCTGTCCCTAAATTATTCTCCCCTTAATCTGGTTTCCAATGGGGGTACCCATAGACATGGGTCAAGGGTGGAGGAGGAAAAACACATTGTTAAGATGGCGGCGCGGGCTCGTTGGGCCGAAGGGCCCGTTTCCCATGCTGTGTTGTTCTTTGTTCGTAGTTAACCAATCTTTAATGTATTACCCTCAATCCCAAGTTCTCTAACTTTGCTAACCTCTCGTGTGGAAGCTTATTGAGAGCCTCCAAATGCGACATATGCAGTGGTTCTCCTTTATCTCTGCTGCTGGTAACATCTTCAAAAAATCCCAACAGGTTTGTCAAACATGATATCATTATGATGAATCCATGTTGACTATTATTTTCAAAGTGTTCAGTCTTCACACCCTTTATCATAGATTCCATCATTTCCCCTACTACTGATGTCGGGATAATATGTCTGTAATTCCCTGTTGACTCTCTCTCTCTTGCTCTTTTCTTAAATAGTGGGGTTACATTTGTTACTTTCCAATCTACAGGAACTATTCCAGAATCTATTGAATTCTGAAAGATGACGATCTATGCATCCACTCTGCAGCCACCCGTTTCAACACTCTGGGACGTAGGACCATTTGGTCCAGGGGATTTATCAACTTCCAGTCTCTAATATACTAATTTCTTTCAGGTTCTCCATCTCAATATTTCAGAGAGATTTTTTATAACTTCCTCTGTGAAGACACACAAAGTATTTTAGTTTCTCTCCCATTTCCATATTGCCTGTTACAAATCTACACTCTCTGCCTGTAATGGGCCCACATTCTTTTTCACTAACCTTTTCTTTGTTACATACCTAGAAAAGCTTTTGCGGTCAGTTTTTAATGTCTCTCGCTAGTTTACTTTCATATTCTATTTTCTCTTTCTTGATCAATTTCTTGGCTCTCCTTGCAGAGTTTTAAAATGCTCCCAATCCCTCAGGCTCTTTTGGCAACTGTAGGCCTCTCCCTTTGATCTAATCGAATCTTTAACTTCTCTTGTTGGCCATGGTGAGATCACTTTTCTTGCTGGCTTTTTTGTGCCTTAAAGGAATGTCAACTTGTTACGAACCATGTATTCATTATTGAAAAACTAACCATTACCTGTCCACCATCATACCTTTTAATGTAGTTCCCCAATCTACATCAACAGGGTTGCCCCTCATAGCTTTGTGGTTTCCTTTCTTTAGATTAAAGACCCTAAACACCTCATCCAGATGGCATTTGTTCCTGTGTGAGCCTGAACAATGAAGTTGGCTGGGTATGTGGAGAAGACATTTGCAAAATCCCATCCTGTTCACATCCCTTTTGACATGGGTGGCACAGTGCCACAGTGGTTAGCACTGCTGCCTCACAGCACTGCGGACCTGGATTCGATTCCCAGCTAGGGTCACTGTTTGTGCAGAGTCTGCACATTCTCCCCGTGTCTGCATGGGTTTCCTCCGAGTGGTGCAGTCCCCTCCCACAGTCTGAAAGACATGCTGGTTAGATGCATTGATCCGAACAGGTGCTGGAGTGTGGCGAATAGGGGAATTTCACAGTAACTTCATTGCAGTGTTAATGTAAGCCTTACTTGAGACAAAGAAATAAACTTTAATTTTATTTTGCCGAGTAAATATCAAGTATCATATAAATCGGAAGTTTCTGGGACCTCCAAAGTGCACTTTCTTCATGTGAGTTGACTAGTTCTACACACTGTGGGGTATCAGTTACCTCTGGAGAAGCTGAAATGTCTGAAGACAATTCCACCTAATGACCTCCTCAACTACCTTACCCCTGTTAGCAGGTGGGTGTCCATTTACAGTGAAGTTGCGAGAGGGAAAATCACTAAGAGGCAGGAGCTCATGGGGAACCTGGCTCATCATATTTTTCTGTGATTTGCCCAAACTCAGCACCTCAAATCTTGCCTCAAAGGGGCAGAGGAAATTCTCTGTCAGGGGCCTGGGACTCTCAAGTTTATGACCCATTCTTATGACAGTTGTCCATTCCTGCTGAAGGCCATTGCCAGTTGTCAGTACACCTGCTTCCCCCCCCCACTCCTAACAATCTTCCACTCCACCCCAATCAGGCTATCATTATCTGCTATATCCCCATTGCCATTCAATCTGACCACCTGCCTCACCTTGAACTGTTCCAACACTCCCCAGCACTGAACACATCTGGTGTTTAACTTCAGCATGATTGCATTTTCAAAAGCAGGTTCTGCTAAAAACCTAGGCTAACAGGTGTGAACTACTTAGATTATGGAAGGGAAGTATCTAATGGCCAGGAATGAGTTGATACAGGCACGACAGTATCGATGCCGGTCAGATGGATCAAGGCAAATTACTCTGTGCCCATCTGTGTCCATCATAAGGGCATTCAAACTGTCATTGCTTTTAATTGAACACAACATATTTTCAGCAAAATAGATCTCACTGAAAAATGCCATACTTTGCATGCATCGTTCAGGCATCAATGCATTTGTTAAGTTTCTATCATTTTCCTTCTGTATTTGATGCTTCTTTGGAACTGTTTTAGAAATATTTCTCTCTGAAAAGTACCATTGCAGAAATGTAGCTCTTACATTGCTTGATCTGCATTCTCATCAATATGTGGCCAAATGAGATAAAAAGATTCCAGCTGTTGGAGAGTCTATTCTAACATCTCTGTCACTCTTCAAATCCCCGAGCAACTAGCTTCACCTGAGATTTCTAAGTGTCAGCTGCTTTTTTTCAATACAAAACCATAGATGCGACAAAAATGGTTTAAAGAAAAGACCAAACGACATGTTCATAAAATTTGGTAAGGAGAAAGAAATGTAGGATTGGTAATTTCGGGCACCAAAACGTAACAGACTTTTAAGAATGTGAGAGAACTAATGATAATGGAAGAATTTTAAAACAGCATCGTAGTAACTATCAGGTCACATCTGAAGACCGCAAAGTTTAAAACATAAGGGGTGACAGTTCTGGAAGATGGATATATAGGTCGCTAGGGGACAATAGATCGCCTTTAAATCCACAGGAGCGTTTGAGAGTTAGAAAAGAATTTTTCTTTGGGATGAAGGCAGAATCGGTTCCAGGCAATGAAAAGTATAGCATGGGGATAAATGTGACATAAAGGAACTTGTCTGCTTTTACTTTGAGAAGACAGGACACAAAAAACCTAATTAAGAAAGCAAAATGATAAAGCGGTGGCATTACTAGCAATGTTTAAGGGGTGTTCAGAAAAGGAAAAAGGAATGGGAAGTAAATCACTGGCACTGGTGCAAGTACAGTAAGAAGACTCACAACACCAGGTTCAAGTCCAACAGGTTTATTTGGCAACACAAGCCACAAACTTTCAGAGCACTTCTCCGAATGGTTGGAATTCCAACCATTATTTTGTAAATTGAGTTTGTGTCTTTATATACCCTGCTTGTGAATAGAACTCCCACTCACCTGATGAAGGGGCAGCGCTCTGAAAGCTAGTGGCTCAGGGGGTGGTCAGGAATCAGGGAGGTTGTGGGGGTTGGACATGAGGAATGGCTGCAGTGGGCCAGGGGGTGATCAGGTCAATGGGTCAGCTCAGGGGTTTGGGTCAGTGGGAAGGCCAGTCAGGTTGGAGGGGAATGGGGTGTCAGGTTGGGGGGATGCTGGGGTAGGCAGGCCCTAAGCAGTTCCTGCCATCGGAGATCTCAACAAAGTTTTCAAGAACTTGTAAGCCGGTAAGTGGATTCAAGTCTTGTCTTTTCAGTGAGTCATTATTTTCTGAGTCTATTATGTTCCAATGTTATTTATATGAAGCTGGATATACAATTCAGCAGAATGTTGATGGACTCATGGCTTCCACTGGGTAATGGGAGGAGGATTATCACTGAGAATAGTTTTAAGATGGATAACATATTGTAAGTTGTTGCATTCGAAATGATCATCAAAACTTGGAGGCTCATGTTCATTTCTTCCTGGTGGGATGTGTGGTGAATATTAAGTTTATGGTTCACGTTAATATTTTAGCAGTAATGTTTACTTCAGAAAAGATTGCTGCTGTGGAGGTAAGGTCATTAAAATGCTGCACTTTAGAGATTGCTAAAGCAGAAAAAGGCACTTCAGAAGGTTGGCAATGTTTATTTAGCAGGATCAGAATGGAAGAGAGGGAGCCATAAAACAGCAGTAGGGCTTATTTAGTACAGAGTGGAGAGGTGATGTCAGCACTGCTTGCAAAGAAGTGCCGAAAGAGAGAGAGATGTTTTGTTTTGGGGTTTGGAACAAAAATAAATTAACAGCCTGAAATGCACATTATCCTGGAGATGGGTGGAGCATAAGAACGTTCTCTGGTTTCAATTTACCTGTGTGTTTGCTGGGAGAGGGGGGTTGGTTTGGGACCTCGTGTAGTCTTACAGCTCATTGTCAAGCCGGAGGAGTTGTTAGCAGGTTCCAGGAGGTTGGAGCTGAGAGAAGTGCTGGGAGCTGAGAAGGTGGAGAAAGTTCCATACCTGACAGTCAGGGCTCAGAGAAACCCTGGGAACCACTTATCGCTCAGCGCTGCCGGGAGATCGAAGTTTGGAGAAACTCTTGGATTGTGTCAGCTCAGTGAAGCTGATGGTTTGTGAATGAGTTGGAATTGAACTGGTAATTAGAGGCGGGAGTGCAATTTTGTGAATCCTGTGGGGATTGAACCATTAACGAACCATATATAAAGCTACTTTGCTGAAAGGTATCTGGTATAGTTAACTCAATTATAGGTGTAGAACCAAGGCAGCATGGAACAAGCACTTGAAAAATGAAGAACCCAACTGACCAGCCTGGTTTTTCTGAGTAATAACTACAATTCTTCAACCAATATTGATGGAACTTCTCAAGAACTGAAGACATGCTATTTAGTTGCTATTATTAACATGGTTGTTGCAGCAAACAATGAGTGTCTGGAATCCATCAGAGTTGAGGATGTCATTGAAATCATTACTTAGAGGAGGCAGTCTCAAGTCCAGCTGCTAAATTGTAAGTCAATTCCTGCTTAGCATCTGATGTGTGTTGGTGTTAGGGCTGGCATCTCAATCTTCACACACAACCTTTTGGCTTCTAACAGATCTGCTGTAATGATGGCTACTTGCAACACCGTTGACAAAACTGCCATAACCAGTTCAGATGCAACAATGATGTCCAGATTGCACGTCTTGATTGCAATGATGTCTTGGTTGCAAATTGTGTCCACTCTACTGATCTCAGTCGAGCTGATGTCAATGACTAAAAAGTAACCAATCATTCATGACTTTGACGCAATTTCTGCATATTTTGTAACAATATTTTTTGACAAAATGTTCACTTTTTGAATTTGGAAAACTGATTCTTGTGAGGGGAGACCGAGTTTTAACGAGATTTTGTGATGTACTTGTTGTTTTGTGTGTTCGGTGCAGACTCGATGGGCTGAAGGGCCTCTTTCTGCTCTGTAGGGTTCTATGATTCTACTGTAGGTCCCGGTATCTGGGTGGGGTTACTGAGAGATCCAGGGCATCATTCCTGGTCAAATCTGTAATTTAGTGTGCAGTGTGGTGCTCCACCATAATTTCCCTGTGAATTCACATTTACCTCATATTATATCTGAATATTAGAGTATAAGACAGGTATTATAATTTGTTTTATTTTTCTGATTTTGATTAGTAAAATTTATTTTGTTTATTCACAAACTGCGGAATCGTGTGGCTTTATCGATCTCAAACTTAATCTACTATAAACAAGAGTTATTTGTCCCTAATCGGATTGTGTCAAAAATAAAGGAGCCTGCCGTAATCGGTTCAGATGTGACAGCGACATCCACAACACCAGCAACTGCAAATCTTGTCCCGATGTAAGCTAGAAATGCCATCGTCATGTGAAACTCTCCCTTGTGGGGAATAAGTCTCTGCATGGAAGAGTCCATTCCTCCAACAAATCTTCTGAGCCTTTGTGTAAATTGCCTGGTCCATTAGCATGACAATCTCATCCAGTCTGTCTGCAATATCAACACTTGGTTGCAAATTGTGTCCACTCTACTGATCTCAGTCAGGTTGATGTCAATGACAAAAAAGTAACCAATCATTCATGACTTTGATGCAATTTCTGCATATTTTGTAACAATATTTTTTGACAAAACGTTCACTTTTTGAATTTGGAAAATTGATTCTTGTGATAAGTGGTCTTTATGCTAATAAGAGTGTGAATTTGCAGCACTTCCAAGGAGGGGACTGTGGAAATATATATTTGTCTATCCTCTCCTTGGATCTGCTCAGACAATTTCTGGACAACTGGTGCTTCCGAACATTAGGGGCCGAATTTTACCATTTTGATTCTCAGGGCTGAATCTGGGCGTGATTCAGATCCAACTTGTAAACCCTGTTCTCAGGCGCTCCCATATAAAATACGCCCTCAGCTATGAACCTGAATCACGCTGTGGGCAGGGCTTGTTGCACCCGAAATGCTGCTGCTGCTCTGATTGGAGCCTTCAACTGCGCATGTGCAGTAAAAAAAATTTGAAAAACGCTCCCCTGCCACATCGCTCCCAGGCAGGGAAACGATAGCCCCCACAGACATTGCCCCACCCCCCACAGCATAATTGTCTCCCTTATTCCCACCCCCCACCAGAGATACATCTAACCAACCTCCTCCCTGCCACCACCAGAGATACATCCGACCCACCTTCTCTCCCTCTCGCCTCTCTCCTCTTCCCTCCCCACCAGAGAATGGTCTGGCCTCCCTCCTCCTCCTTCTTCACGCCCCCCCCCCAACAGAGATACACCTGGCCCGCCTCCCCCCTCCCCCTACCCCCTCCGTCTCCCACCGATCTGAGTAGAGAGCTGCCGGAAGCTCTGAACCTACCTCTTCAGAAGCCGGAACACCCGAAACAGAGCTTTGCCAAGCACCGGGCGGCACGGTAGCACGGCGGTTAGCACTGCTGCTTCACAGCTCCAGGGTCCTGGGTTCGATTCCCGGCTCGGGTCACTGTCTGTGTGGAGTTTGCACATTCTCCTTGTGTCTGCGTGGGTTTCCTCCGGGTGCTCCGGTTTCCTCCCACAGTCCAAAGATGTGCGGGTTAGGTTGATTGGCCGTGCTAAGAAATTGCCCCTTAGTGTCCAGGGATGCGTAGGTTAGAGGGGTTAGTGGGTATAATATGGAGGGATATGGAGATAGGGCCTGGGTGGGATCATGTTCAGTGCAGACTCGAAGGGCCTCTTTCTGCACTGTAGGGCTCTATGATTCTATGTCTGTTTTGCGCGGAATCTGGACAGGCGAACACAGTGGTAAAGGGGAAAATGCGTTTGGGCATCCAGCCCATTCGGTCATTAAATCGCCATTGCGCTGGTTTCGGGCACGGTCCCAATCGTGTCCATTTTCGGGCCTTGGTAAAGGGGGAATCGGCACAGACGTGGGCACGGGGGGATCGCGCTATTCGCCTCACACCTAAGTTTTCTCACCCGTAAACGGGCGCAACGCAATGGTAAAATCGGGCCTAGATTCCTGGACTGGGGAGGGTACAGGAAAAACAAAGGAACATCCAAAACTTTAATGATCATATCCTAATTTACACCAACTCCCATTCATCTATTACCCTTGTGCTTGCTGACCTATATCAGCCCCCAGTCTGCTGGCAGAAGAATTTTAAAATTCTCAACCTTGCTTTCAAATCACTCTATATTATCAAACTACCCGATCCAAGTCATCGCCTCCAGCCCTGTAAACTCTCTGATCTCTGCACATTGCAATTCAGGACTCTGGTGCACCCACAATTTCTCTCGTTCCATCATTACTTACATCTGCCAGACCTGAAGCTATGGAATCTTCTCTCAAAACCTCTCCACCTTGCTACCTCATTTTCCTCTTTTTAAGGTTTTTTTAAACCTAATCGAGTTGACCAAGCTTTTGGCCATCTGCCCTAGTATCTCTTTATGCAGCTCTGTGTTAAATTTTGGTGAATAACCTCTCCTGTGAAGTGTTTTAGGATGTTTTAACATGTTAAAGCTGTGATATAAATGCAAACTTCTGCTGCTATTGGGAAGTTTTTAACAAAAACATTTTTGCATTGAGAAGCTGAGGTGAATAATTAATTCCAATTCTTCAGGGCATCATCGAGGTGGAGAAGGTTATTAGAGTGTCAGAAACATGTTGAAGTGATGCCGGGCTTGCATTTAAACCTCAGCTTTGGATGGAAATTGCAGTTGAAATACTCAAAATGCGAAACTAATAATAATTACATTTTTGATAGCTGAAAGATGACCAGTAGATAAGACACAATGCGTTTCATATTAATTAATTTGGGTAAAATAAAATTATATTCTAACAAAGTAGTGGACAGTTAAGCTCATAAAAGGTTAATAGACAAATAACATTGATAACCCTGTTGTGAGCATCATTTTGCTTTTTGTTTGTATTGCTTTGACTAAATTATTTAATAAACCAATATCTTCTATATACAAATATCTCTGAGTCCATGACAGTTCCCATGACAGCACTGGGCTCTGATGAAAAGAACCTTTTCAATGCAATGTCTTTGAATAACCTACCTTTCTATTGATCAAAGAGGATTCTTTCACTGCTACTCCCACTATTACCTTTGAAATAAAGAAAGGGTTGTACAGTTTGTGCCCTTAACTCTCAGGTGAAGTGTCACTTTTCGTGGTACAAGCAGATTTGTGAACACTATTTCATGCATACTAAAATTCAAAGGGCGGAGTTTTCCAGACTGCCCTGTGGAGGGCTGGGGGGGGACAATGCGATGGGGGGGTTGGTTTCCCGCTGGTGTGAAATGACGACGGGAAGATGCACTCCCACCTGAGATGGCAGGTCGCCATTCCTTCCAGAGGTTGGCATGAAGGTCCCATTAGAGTAATCTTCTCCTGCACGACCATCCACACCACTAATGGGTTTTCATGCACCAATGGGCAAATGTCAGACTTGCCTCCGAGAAGGCCTGGGGCAACGAGTGGATATCGGAAAGAAAGATGGAGGCCTCGACACTGGAACACCATCTGCAGCAGTGGGCGAGTGGCGCATCTACAATATGGATGTTCCAGGATGCGAATCTTCTGATTTTAATAGCGGGACAATTGATGCCTTTTGAACATGGCACCCGGATGTGAAGGTGAGGTGCAAGTCATCCAGCCTGTCCTACCTGGCTAAATGTCAGGAAACTCTGACTGTATAATTAATTAGGCAAGCATCCTGCTCCGTGTTGCAAATTCCCAGCAGCCTCTGTGGAGGGAAAGGCTTCCCATTTCGTAGAGGGAGTGTCGTAGAGGGGGAGATGACCACCCAGAGGCAAGAGATGGCTGCCATTCACCCAGAGGTGGGGCAGGGGCAGGAGAAGGAGGGAGCAGAGACCCCGGCAGCTCGGCGCACAAGTGCCATTTGAACAGACGTGTGCTGCCAATATCTCCGTTTCCGAAAAGAGACAGGGCAACACCTGCGTAACCTGTTGCAGGACCTGGCACCAAGAGACGGGGGAAGATTGGGGGGCATCCACTCTTGGTGGCTGTCAAATTGATAGCTGCTCTGCACTTCTATGCGACTGGCGGGGATGTATGTATGTATATGATGTATGGATGTATGTGATATCTCCCAATCAGCCATGCACACCTGTATCAAGCAGCTCACAGAGGCCCTGTGTGCCCGGGCTGGGCACTACATCAAATTTAACCTGGACCAGGCCCATCAGGAAGCCCGGGCTGCAGGATTCGCAGCCATTGCGGGGCTGCCTAACCTGGTGTTGTCAGACTTCTTACTGTAATGTACAGGGGGCCATGGATTGCACCTACGTCATCCTCAAGCCCCACCCACCCCCCCCCACCCCGCCCCCTTACAGGATCCGTGGAGATTCATCAACAGAACAGGGTTCCACTCCCTGTATTTTCAACTCACGTGTGATCATAAAATGGCCCTCATGCATATCTGTGCAAGACTCTCAGCCGGCGTGCACGACAGCTTCATTCTCAGGAGCTCGGACATTCCAAGGCATTTGAGGAGGAGCCCAGTCTGTGGGGGGGTGGCTCCTGGGTGATATGGGTTACCCGCTTCGGACATGGCTGGTGATGCCTGTACAGAGACGGAGACCCGCTATAACGAGAACCATGTAGCCACCCACGCCATAGTGGAGAGGTGCATTGAGCTCCTCAAAATGTGATTCCGGTGCCTGGACCTATCTGGCGGGGCCCTCCAGCACAATCCAGTGGTCGCTTCCCACAGGGTGGTCATGTGCTGAGCCTTGGACAACCTGACTCTACAGAGAGGTGACACACTGGGGGAGGAGGACATGGAGGGTGACCAGCTGGGCGTCACTGACCAGCAAGAGGAGGAGGAAGATTGGGAGGAGGAAGACCAGGCTGAGGAACACCAACCAGGCATTGGTGGGCTGGCAGCCCAAATGAGGCATCAGGCCAGCAAGGGAGACCCTGATCACCGGGCAGTTCAGCAGCGAGGGGCTTGTGTCTGTGGGTTTAATTGCAATAAAGGTGTTTAAATAAGATGTTCTAATATAAAAACTTGTGAACAGAAAAAGGTGCTTAAGTATCTTTCTAACTAGTGCAGCCCTTCACCCATACCATCTCAGTGCAACAACAACTCCCTAACCTTACATGGCTATCACTACATCTCAGTGACTCCCCGGTATACACATCAGAGGTGGAGGGGACTAGCTGCCGATCTCGCCCCGTTGCCTGTGATGTGATCCTCTGGAGGGCCCTGACCTGCTCCCAGGTGTCTGGGATGTTTCCGTGACGCCCTCTTCATCCCGCTGCCCCCGAGATCCCCGGTGTCAGGAAGGGGGGAGTCAGAAGGTGGAGTCACAGCCACAATCTCCTGACTGGAAGGCAAGTTCCGTGCAGATTGCTGGTTAGCATGGAGAGGAAGGCAAGTGAGCGCTTGCAGATGTGCTCATGGGGAGGGGGGGGGAACGGGTGGTGGATCAGTGATTGGGGACAAGGGAAAGAGAGAGGGAGGTGTCACACCTCCATTGGAGTCCGGAGGAGATGGGACTCTTGTGCGGGAGGGTGCGGGTGAAGGGGATCACCCTGCCTGATATCTGTAGGATGGCGGGGGGAGGGTGGATCTCTCTGCCTGGGATCGATGGGGGGAAGAGGGGAGGGGGTAAGGAAGTGAGTAACGGTGTAGGGGTGGAGGCAATGTCTGTGGGGGCCAGGGGTGGCGTTATCCGGCCCAGGAGCAATACGGCAGGGGAGCAGCTTCTATCTTTTTTTTTTCTGCGCATGCGCAGTTGGAGGCACTGATCGGAGCTGCAGGATTTCCGGCACGTTAACCCCTCCCACAGGCGTCTGCAACGCAATTCGGACTCACTGATATTTTTTCAGGCAGAGTGCGTATGGGGGTGGCGGAGAACGGGTCTAAAAGTCGGATCTGAAACACTTTTAAGTCCGCCCAGTGCTTAGAATCAAAATGGTAAAATAGGGCTCCAAGTTTCTTTAAGGAAATTTTCATTTATCATCCTCACTGTAATTACAAAGCAGATCCAGATAATGATATTATCTGACGAAGGGGCCACTGACTTGAAATGGTAACTGTTTCTCTATCTCTAGCCACATCTAGACATACTCTATGACATTCCCTTGGCCCAAGCAATAATCCCACAAAGTTTGGTTGATATTAGCCTAAGAAACTCAGAGGTTTCCCACTCAGATGGACATTTCACTTTTATATCAAGATATCATTGTACATAGACAGTAAATTTTAATAAGATATATCAGCAATGCCCATTGATACTATAGTTTTGTTTCTTCAATAAAATCTGATTTTTTTTTCATTGTAATGTGCAACTTTTCATTTTACATTCATTATGGTTTTACTCCGATTTCATTCATCTGATATGAAACATTTAATTTTAAACTTAAAATTGTTAGTTACTGTGTGACAGCTGTTTAAAAGCATTAACGTATGTTAAAATATATCTAAGCTTCCATTTGTTACAAATATATGAAGATCCAAACCACTCCTTCTTGTATTGATGAACACCACAGGGAAATTCAATGTTTAGTTAAAGAACAGTTTATTGTTTATTACTAATGGTTATCTAAATAAAATGATAGAATATGATTATTTATATTAGTGTTAAAAATTGCAACAGCTTTTTATATATTTTGTTTCTTTGCATTCAATGTATAAAATACAATTAGGAGCAGAATCCAGAACATGTGACATTTTGCTGCTACCTGCTGGTAAAAGTGATTTATTGCAACGATTTTATTCTGTTTGAGCCGAGTCAAAGTATAAATTTAAAGAGTTTGATCTTCAGCAAAGTTCATTATGTTCCAAACTTATTTTGTATTTTCTGCTTTAAATTTAAAGAAATGTAGTCTGCCTTATCCTGAGGAATGATGAAATGTTGACTCATTGACATATGTTCACAGCTGCTACTTCACCTGCTGAGTATTTCCAGCTTTGTTTGAGGCTTTCCAGCATTTTGAGTTCCTTACTGTTGGTTCATGCCTTTCCTTTGTTCTGTACTCAGTTTAACAGTCACCTGAAGGATGTAGATTTCTACAGGTTTTATGGAGCCATTCGCTGACAAACATGCTGTTAATTCACATCATTCTCTGTGCTGAGACAATCAAAGTTAAATCATCTATTTTCACAATGCCTACCTTCATCCTTTGATCGTGCAACATTTCCGACTCACAGACTAATGCCACTCTAACACTTCGGACTTTGGTCCAAGAATAGCCACATTACTGTTGAAGGGGCTCTATGGTAGCATTTTTGCCTCTGAGTCAAAAGGATGTGGGTTCAGTTCTCATTCCATGAGAGTTGTTCACATAAGCTTGACCGACACTTCAGTCCAGCAGAGTGAATGCTATCTTGCTTCCTTGCAACAGAGGCCCTATCTACTCACTCCAATGGATGTAAAATATCTCATGGCACTGTTTGAACTAGAGCAGTAGGACTCCAATGCTGGCACTTATCCTTCAACTGGCATAATTTAGAGAGCTTATCTAGTTTTTGTCTCATTTGCTGTTTATGAAATCTTTGTCATGTCAAGACGATATGAAAGAAAAGATGCATTTATAATATATACTTTTATAATAAGACTGAACTGGACTATACTACTGCACCGTCGTGTGTCGTGAAGGCCGCCTTGGAGAACTCTTACCTGAAGGTCAGAGGCCGAATGCCTGTGACTGCTGAAGTGTTCGCCAACAGGAAGGGAACAGTCTTGCCTGGTGATTATCGAGTGATGTTCATTCATCCGTTGTCGTAGCATCTGCATGGCCTCCCCAATGTACCATGCTTCGGGACATCCTTTCCTGCAGTGTCCTTTCCTTCACGACACACGACAGCGCGGAGTCGCTGAGCAGAGACTGATTGCCAAGTTCCACACACATAAGGGCAGTCTCAACCGGGATCTTGGGTTCATGTCGCACTATCTGTAACCCCGTGACTTGCCTGGGTTTTACTGTACTGTCTGGAGACAATACACATCTCTTTAACCTAAGCATAATGCTCTTCCCACTCACATTGTCAGCATCGTTAAGACTTGAATAGCAAGTTAGTTGTAAAGATTCGCATTCTAATCGTAATCTGTAAACTGTTTGTGCTGTTAAATGCTCTGAGGCCAGAACTCTCCATTCACCTGACGAAGAGGAAAACCCTGAAAGCTTATGAGTTTACTATCAAATAAATTGGTTGGACTTAAACCTGGTGTTGTCAGACTTTTTACTGGAACAGCTTGGGCAGTTCGAGAACACAAGTCTTCAGTACTGTTGCCAGAATATTGTCAGAACCCATAGCATTAAGGACTTTCAACCGTTTTTGACACCACGTGGAGTGAACTGAATTGACTGTGATGGATCATCCATTCTTCACTTCTGTTTGAAGGTATTTGTGAATGCTTCAGCCTGATCATTTGCCCTTCTTTGGGCTCCTCCATTATTAAGGAGGGAATATTTGTGGAGCCTCCTCCTCCAGTTAGTTAATTGCCCACTCTCATTCACAACTGGATGTGGTTGGACTGCAGAACTTGGATCTGATCTGTTGGTTGTGGAATCGCTTAGCTATTGTTTATTATGCTTTTGGCACACAAGTAGTCTTGTGTTGTAGCTTCATTGGGGTCACATTTCATTTTTAGGTATACCTGGCTGCTCCTGGCATGCCTTTGGCTTGGTGGCAGCTTTAGAGTGGGGATATGCCAACCATGAGATTACCGCATGTGTAATGTGCCTCATGTATGTCTAGTGTGGAATTGTCAAATCTATTCAAAGTCATTTAACATGGCATTGCAACATAATGGAGGTTTTTCTCAATGTGAAGATGGGGCATTTTCTCCACAAAGACTGAGGTAGTCACATCCACTGATGGACAAATGCATCTTCAGCAGGCAGGCTGCTGAGGATAAGGCCAAATATGTTTTTCCCCTTCTCAGTTCCCTCAACACATGCCACAGAGCCCAATCTGTGAACTGTGTCCTTTAGGACCCAGGCAGCTTAGTATGTGGTTGTGCTACCAAGCCATTCTTGGTCTTGGACATTAAAACTTGCCCCATTAGAAGTTCATATGTCTCAATGAATCCCCCTTTCTAATCTCCAGCAGATATTATCCTAACCAACTCAATCTCTCCTCTTACATCAGTCCCACCATCCCAGGAATCATTCTGGCAAACCTTTGCTGCACTCCCTCCATAGCAAAAATACCCTTCCTCAGAAAAGGAGACTAAAACTGCATGCAATATTCCAAGTGTTGTCTCATCAAGGCTCTGTACAACTGCAGCAAGACACTTCTGCTCCTGCACTCAAAGTCCTCTCGCTACGAAGACCAAAATATCACTGGTGAACAAGGACACTCAGGTCTCATTGCACATTCCCCTTTCTCAATCTATACCTATTCAAATAATAACCTGCCTTCCTGTTTTTGCTAACCTGAATGTTTGCCATTGCCTATCCACCATCATTCTCTTAAGTAACGTTCCCTAATCCATCATAGCCCACACATGCTCATAATATCCTGGGTCTCAGGACTACCAGGTCAGCGACAATACCACTGTGCCACGATCTCCCTAGCAATAGGTAAATCAATAGTTTAGACTACAGGACCGAGGTCCCAGAAACTAAAGATTAATTTTTAACCCACTGTACCACCAAATGCCAGACAAATATAGGGCACAACAGCATTGCATATGAGGTTCAATAATTCAGAAGAGGTTCCAACCATGCTGACATGCTGCAATTGAGCCAAAATTTGAAAACCTGTTTGAATTTGTAGAGGGTGGGAAAAGAGACACTAATAAGCTAAATTTTACGTTGGAACTTTCATGCCAAAAAAGTAACAGTATTGGATTTTAAACTTAAATTGGTAGTCGAGAATTCACATTATCTTAATGTCAGTTTGCACAAAACATTTATGTCACATTATTGATTTCCTTAATATCTGCATTCTTCCCCTTGGTTATTTGAAAAAAATTGATTTTTTAAAATCCGTTCAGGGAATGTGGACGTCGTTTGCTGGGCCAAGTTATTGCCTATCCCTAATTGCCTCGAACTGAAGTGTACTTAGAGGGCATTTAAGAGTCAACCACGTTGCTCTGGATCTGGAGTCACATACATGTAGGTCAGACGTAAGGGCAACAGAGCTCCTTCTGCAAAAAACATTCGTAAACCAGATGGGTTTTTGTAACAACTTTGTCATCATGAGGCATTTCAGATTTTTGTTAAATTCAAATCTCACCAACTGTTGAGATGGGATTTGAATCTGGGTCCTCAGAGCATTATCCTGGGTCTCTAGATTACTAGTCCAGTGGCGATGCCATTACGCCAACACCTCCCCGAATTTGATGTAATAGCAGAGAATGGTTCCCTAAAGGTAAAGTTTGGAAAATAAGATTTTTTCAGACAGAAGATTGTAATCTGAGTTACATTTGAGAAGAATGCCTGAAACCCAAGATGTAAATTTTCAAGATATGATTTCCCACATTCTCTGAATTTGAACCTTAAATGAAAAAAGTCAAGTTACATTGTTCCATAGAGGAAACATGTCCTTGGCACCCTTACTTCCTAACAAAAACAAGATCAGGGCAAGTATTTTGCGAGCTACAGTCCCATAGTTGAACACTATTGAAGGTTTGGATGTTCTATTAAGTTTTATGGGTAAAATTTATAATGGTCTATTAAATATATATAAGGTATGATCTGATTTGGATAAATTTAGGAAACTGAATGTTATTCCATCCAATAATACAGCATGGAATTTACCACATGCTACAAGTTTACAGAAATTTAATTTGGAAATTCCCATTCGTTGCTTGTTTTAAGTAATTGAATTGTGCTGTAGTGGCATGGAGTTAAAACCAGCGAAAGTGAGAACTTGTGGGGGGCTGAGTGGGACTAAAGCCAGTGAGAGAATTCAGGGGAGCTGAATTGGAATGAAACTAGAGGAAGGGAGGATTCTGGGGAACTGAGTGGCTCTCTGTTACATTTCTGTGGGCTCTCAGCTGTGTTCGGAAATTTGAACTGAGGTGCAACATCATAGGAAAGTTGCAAGTTTATTGGCAGGTAAGTTTTGTTGCTTCTAATCAATGTTTAAGCAACTAGCAAATTAAAAAGACAATGTATTAAAAAGTCATAAATGAATAGTCGATGAGTCTTAAGTAAGGTTTATTACGGTTTGTAAGATACTTTAAATATTAGTAGGATGAGCCGCAGCTGTCATCATTGCAGTGCATCCGTGAGGTTGAGATCTTTGTGGAAAGCACATTTAAAAATATGGACACCCCACAGCTTTAAAGTACACAGGGAAAGAGAGGATGAGTGACCACAAGGCGTTCAAAAAGGAATAGGCAGGTAGTGCAGGAGTTCCTTGAGTGCATACCATTCTCCAACCAGTATTCAGTTGGGATGGCTAATTGGTTCATCTAGGGAATGCAGCCATAGCCAAGTCCATGCTGTACCAGGGGTACGAGGAAGTGTGTTTTGGTGACTCGGCATTTCTGGGGAGGGGGACACAAACATTTCATGATGGCATGTTGTCTCCTGATTAATGATGTTACTGAGTAGCTGCAGAGCACCGAGGGAGGAGGGTGAACTGGCAAGAGTTGTGGTCCACATTGCTACCAACGAGAGGGGCTGAAAGAAGGATGCAGTCAGAAAGGAAAGGACTAGGTAGAAAAATTAGCAAGCAGGGCTTCAAGAGTAGGTATCTCTGGATTACTCCCTGTACCAAGTACAAATTAGTATAGAAATAGGCGGATAAGACACATGAATGCGTAGCTAGGAGGATGGTGCAGGGAGGAGGGCTATAGAGTCTTGGAACACTGGGACAGACTCTGAGGAAGATGGGACCTGCACAAGCCAGACAGCTTGTACTTAAATAGAACTTAGATGGAATTCCTGACAGGTATTTTGCTACTTCTGTCAGGGAAGTTTAAACGAATTTGACAATAGGTGTGGAAATCAGGAGGTATCAATGAAGAATACCAAGGTGCATGAAATACTGAAAGATAGCACTAGTAGAACAAGGAATGATAATAGGTGGGATCAGAATAAGGGAGAAAGCAATAAAGTCTAAATCAGGGTTACTGTGCATGTACCTGAATCCACTGAGAATGATAAATAAGACTGACAAACTACAAGTGCAGATAGCCATATGAAAATATGCTTTTTTGGTTCAAAGAAGGGCAGGACTGAATGTTAAATATTCCCAGATACAAGTTGTACAAGAAGATAGTAAAGGAAGAAAGAGAAGGGCTGGCAGCGTTCTCCAGCTGCAGTGCTGGAGAAAGAGAATGTCCTAGAGGGGTCGAGGACAGAATCTACTTGGCTAGAGATAAGGAACGTAAAAGGTGAAACCTTGCTCAACAAAATATTCTGTACCATTGTGTTTACAGATTAGTCTGTCTTTAGAAAATTACAAAGAACAATCCACGGTAAGAATTATTAACTGGGAGCAACCCAACTTGAATGGGATAAGAACAAATTTGGGCCAAATAAATTGGAGTCAAAGGTATGCAGGGAAACAGTAGCTGACAGGTGGTTATCTTCGAAGAATACTTAGATCAAGGTATATTTCAGAATAAACAAAGCCAGAGCTTGCTGGGAGAGAGAAGAGATAGACATTAAGATAAAGTGCACTTATGAGTTTTTTTTTGCAATGAAAGTTGAAGAAGGTAATGCTATTGACGTGATGAGCAATGTAATAAGTCTCACAACACTAGGTTAAAGTCCAACAGGCTTATTTAGGAGCACAAGCCACAAGCTTTCGAAGCACTGCCCCTTCATCAGCTGAGTGGGAGTTCACAAACAGGGCATATATAGACACAAACTCAATTTAAAGATAATGGTTGGAATGTGAGTCTTTACAGTTACTCAAGTTTTAAAGGTACAGACAATGCGAGTGGAGAGAGGGTTAAGCACAGGTTAAAGAGGTGTGTATTGTCTCCAGCCAGGGCAGTTAGTGAGATGTTGCAAGCTCAGGCAAGTCATGAGGGGGTTACAGGTCGTGTGACATGAACCCAAGATCCCGGCTGAGGCCTGTCGGGGAACACTTCAGCAGCCACGGGCATTCAGCCTCTGACCTTCGGGTAAGCATTCTCCAAGGCAGCCTTCACGACACATGACAATGCAGAATTGCTGAGCAGAAACTGATAGCTAAGTTCCGCACACACGAGGACGGCCTCAACTGGGATCTTAGGTTCACATCACACTATCTGTATTTCCCACAACTTGCCTGGGCTTACAAAATCTCACTGTCTTGGCTGGAGACAACACACATCTCTTTAACCTGTGTCTATATATGTCCTGTTTGTGAACACAATTCCCACTCACCTGATGAAGGGGCAGTGCTCCGAAAGCTTGTGGCTTGTGCTACTAAATCAACTGTTGGACTTTAACCTGGTGTTGAGATTCTTCTTACTGTGCTTACCCCAGTCCAATGCTGGCATGTCCACATCATTGATGTGGTATACATGATTTCAAAAATGCCTTTGACATGGTACTGCACAACAGATTTTTGAGCAAAGTTATAGCTCATGGAATAAAAGAAACAGGAGCAACATGAACATTAAATTGCTGAATAACAAACAAGGAGTAGGGATTCATGCATGTTTTTTGGGCTGGAGGAAGGTTTGTACTAGAGTTCCCCAGGGGCAGTATGGGGCCCTTATTTTTCCTGATGTGCATTAATGACCTAGGCCTTGGTGAAGAGGATACAATTTCAAGGTATGCAAATGAAGTGAAACCTGGAAGCATTGTGAACTGTGAGGAGGATCATTTCAAATGGATACAAACAAATCAGTGGAATGGGTGGACAGATTGCAGATGTTGTTCAACGTGGAGAAACATGAAGTGATTCATTTTGATAGGAAGAACATAGACAGACAGTATAAAACAAAGAGTTCAAAAGAGAGCGTAGGAGCAGAGGGACCTTGGTGCGTATCTCGTTGAAGATGGCAGACAGGTTGAAAAAGCCTTAATAAAGCGTATAATATTCCAGGCTTTATTAAGAGGGCATAGAACATAAGAGCAAGGAGATTGTGGTGAACTATATTAGGCACCAGTTTGACCTCAGCTGGAATACTACATTCAATTCTGGGTGTGGCATTTCAGGAAGAGTTGTGAAAACATTGGAGAGCGTGTAGAGAAGATTCATGGGAATGGTTCCAGGAATGAGGAACTTAAATTATGAAGATCGATGGGAGAAGTTAGCATTGTTTGCTTTGAGGGAGGCTGAGAGGAGATTTGATAGAAATTTGCAAGATCATGAAGGATCTGGACAGAGAGAAACTGCTCCCACCCACATCGAATGAGAGTGAGGGGGGCAGATTTAAAATAATTGGCATAGGAAACAAAAGTGACAGGAGAAAGAGCTTTTTTTTAAACAAGTGAGTGGCTAAGGACCGGAAGTGAGATGAAGGCAGATTCAATCAAAGTATTCAAAAAGGGAATTAGAATGTTATCTGGAAAGGAAGAATGTAAAAGGAGAAGGTGGAAACTGTTCATCTGCAGAGTCGGTACAGACACGATGGACTGAATAGAAACTGTAAAGAGCATTGATGAGATTGCATCTGGAATACTGTGTACAGTTTTTGTCCAGCAGGACGTAAATGCATCAGAGGCAGTTCAGAGAAGATTCACTAGATTCATTCCAGGGATGGAGAACTTGTCTGATGAAGAGAGATTGAGCAGTTTAGACCTATATTTACTGGAGTTTAGAAGACTGAATGATCTATTGGGATATATAAGATGCTAAATGGGATTGACAGAGTAGACATAGAGCAAATGTTTCCCTTTGTTGGACATTTTAAGATGAGAGACCATGATTTTAGGCTAAGGGGTGACTGATATAAAACAGAAATGAGGAGGAATTATTTCACTCGAAGGGTCATGAATCAATGAAATTCTTTACCCCCGAGTGCAGTGGACGCCAAATTTAAACAAATTTAAGGAGTTTGTAGATTTTTAATCAGTAAAGTTAAAGTTTATTTATTAGTCACAAATGGGCTTACATTAACACTGCAATGAAGTTACTGTAAAAATCCCCTAGTCGCCACATTCCAGTGCTTGTTCGGGTACATCGAGGAAGAATTTAGCATGGCCAATGCACCTAACCAGCACGTCTTTTGGACTGTGGGAGGAAACCGGAGCACTTGGAGAAAAATCAAGCAGGCAGAGGGAGAACTGCACACAGAGTGATCACAAGATTAGGGGTCAGTACACTGTTCTGATCTGTCATGGGTTGTATGCTGTTCCTCCCTATTTAGCCTTTGCTTCATATATAAACTCTCACTTTCTTAATAAACTAAATTAAAATCACTTCGGACTTCTCAATCATTATTTTGAGTAACCTGTGACTCCCAAACTTAAAACTTATACAGTGACCCTAAGAGTATCTGGTATATTTTACTTTTAATTGTTTTTAGAGAGTGACCTACTCAGCTAAGTCAAATGGTGTGATGCAAGCCAAAATTTATCAACAAAGAATGGGAAATATACAACAGTAAATTTTTAAAAATGGGAGGGAAGCAGATGACTTAAAGATTCCAATAACCACATCTATAAAAGTGAGAGGACAAAATCATTTCTGAGCAACTTTGACGTTAAGGCAGCATTTGACCACGTGCAAACCAAGAAGCCTAGTAAAACTGAAGTCAGAGTCATATTTAACACAAAGATGACGGTAATCATTTGGAGACCAATCACCCCAGCTGTAGGGCATTGCAGCAAGAGTTCCTGCGGACGGTGTCCCTCAGCCCAATTATTTCAGCTGCTTCATTAATGACTCTTTCTCCATCATATGGTTAGACGTGGGGCTGTTTGCTGATGATAGTATTCATCCCCATTAGCAATTACTCAGATAATAAAGCAATTGATGCCCACAAAACCTGGACACCAGCAAGTTTTGGATGGAAGTGTGTTATTAACGTTATTTGCCACTTAAGCGAGTAGCTTACTTCTCGATTCTCCAAAGCTCCCACGAGGTAGAAGTCAGGAAATACTCTCCACATGCCTGAATAGGTTCAGGTCCAAAAACCTAATCCAGGATAAAGCAGTAATTTGATCAGCACGCCTGCCACCTGTTTAAACATCCTCTCTGTGGCTGCAGTGTTTATTATCTAGATTCATAGCACCTCCCCAAGGCATTCCCAGCCAATTTCACAACCTCCATCACCTAGACGGACAAGGACAAGGTGCACAGCAACACAATCACCTTAAAGTTTCCTTCCAAGTCTCACACACTCCTGATTTGGAAATATATTATTCCTACGTTCCCACTGGATCAAAATCCTCAAACTCCCCACCTAGCAGCATTGTGGGAGTCAGTTACTTTACCAGGCAAGCTGCAGCAGTATAAAAATGCTCACCACCATCTTCTTCAAGGACAACTAAGTTTGGTGATAAATGCTCTGAGAGTGATGGCCACATCCAAAGAATGAATAGTTGATAAACCGCATATAAAAGAAAGTATACAGTAGATTCTATGTTTTATAAAGTGGGTCTTAAATATAAAAGCAAAGGAGTAATGCTGAAGCTAAACGTAACACTAGTTAAGTCACATTTTTAATTTTATATTCGGTTTGGTTTGACTTACTGTGAGAGGGATACCAAGATCAAAGTCAGAGCACAGAACAGAGTCACTAAGATTATACCAGAGGAGGTAATTTAGTTATGAGGACAGATCACAGATACTGATAGTACAACCAATATCATGAGGAGATCATATGCAGTATTCAAAATAAAAGTGTATTGATAAGGTTAAAAGGGGAAAACAATATCCAATGAACTGATGACTCGGTAAATAAAGGGCTTAATTTTGTGTTATCAAAAACATCAAAGGGCTAAGAGCATTATGTATTTTTAAACACAGCATTGTTAGGATCTGGAAACAAAATCTATAATAGGCTTTAAAGGGCAAATTGATAAATATTTGAATTGAAAATAATAGATACGGGAACAGGGCAAGAAATGGAAAATAAGCCAACAGCTTTGAGGTGGCATAGTTGCAATAGACTCCTTCTGTAGAATTCTACAGAAATTTGCAGAATTATCTGTACATTCCACTGATTTAACAACGAGATATAAAACTTGACAGCTATACAGAAATTAATAGGAAAAGGCTTTCTATGGTACCATTCCATGTAAACAAATGAAGAGAACAAGCAGATTTCACTGTAATCAAGTAACAGTTACATACTATCAATAACCAGAATAGCCAAGAACAGAGCTTTCTGATCATGCAAGACATTAGTTCCCACTAAATTATTCATAGATAAAGGTTTCAATCTCTTCCTTGATGGGTACTTCAGATCTCTCACAATGTGCATGAGTTTCACATTTTAATCCTATCTCACATTCACAGTTCCTAAATTTTGATATTTCTGCTTTGGCTTTTCGCCACTGCTTGTTAATGTCCATTATTTTTTCCCCAATGTATCGATTGACTTTATTTAGTCGCTTGTGGATCTCATTGTCATCTTTGGCATCTTGTCGTATTCTGTTCAGTAATTGTTCTGTAGGGAAAGCAGAATTTTCTTTAGTTTCACCAAAATATTAATCTTGAGCCTTAAATTTTAAGAATTGATTTGTTTTTGAAAACTGAAACGCACATCAGATGCCTCATTGATAGCCTTCATAGACAGTGACAAACGTCTAGGAGTTCAAGCCTGCTCTAGGATTATAGCACAGAATCTAGGTTGACGGTTCAGTGCAATTCTGAAGGAACCGTGCCCTGCACTGTCGCAGGTGCTACTTTTCAGATCAACGTCAAGTCAAAGTCCCTTCTGACTGTTCAGGCGGCAAAGATAGCATGTTTCAGTTTCAAAAGCACGAAAATGCTCCTAGCATGTTGCCCAACATTTTATCCATCAATGATCTAAACAAATTCACTGTTTTGTGGGAAATTCTGTGTCAACTAGTTGCTTTGCCTACAGAAGAATACGACCATGCTTCCAACTCTGAAGCATTTGGGATATGCTGAGGTAACGAAAGATGTTATTAAACATCATCAACCCTATGCCACTGTCCCAATGTTGATGAGCACAAGAATAACAAAGGATATGTGCTTGTAACCAGCTTCTTATCCACTGCTGCACTTGGTGACATAACCAAAAGGTTAGATCTGGCCATTTATGTAACTGGAAGCTCATCAAGCCAAGTAAACTCCAACAAAGGTCACACTGAGGGCCTACATGAGTCTGTGCTTAATCATGGCTGTGCTTGAGATAAAATATTGACTAGTTTGTTGAAGCAAACTTATCATCTTATCATTAGCCTGAAAAAATAATGCCTTGTTTTGATGAGGCTGATTGACACTACTGCAGATTATCAACATTAAATGCCGAATCAAACGTTGCCAATAATCACATCAGCATTGAATTGTTAAATGATGGATCAGTAGATGATAAACCTCTATCATAAAATCCACAATCAGCAATAAGGTCAAACATATGTAATAGAAGAACGTATGTTCTGTCATCATCACACTTCAATGTAGCATGATCGCACTGGACACACGAGCAGCATAATACTTGGCAATTTAACATGTTCCATCTCCAACACCCGAGCTCCATTATGCAAATCAAAAGGTAGAAAAAAGTAACAAGCTATAAAATTAGAAAGCACATCAATGCCATTGGAATCACGGCTCTGCTTACACAACATAATTATTCTGCATGGATGACTCCACAAAGCCAAGACTTATGCTACACTGCCAACTGAGACAAGTAGGAGGGTTGGGAGCAACATAGAAAGGACATGCTCAAGCACAAACAAACTGACAACGGAATAAAACTTGCAGCTAGTCAAATAAGCCAGGGAGCAGCCACATCTGATGCTTTCAGCCATTCTGAACACTAGCAATCTGAGCTCCAGAAAAAAATAGAAAGACAGAACAAACAACAGCACCAAATGAACTTTATGACACTGGAAATATACAGCACAGCATGATCGTCACACACGTTTTAATAATCACCAAGACTGATTTTCATTCCAGTCAAGGTTATTATCTTTGAGTATTAGGGATAACCTTCAAAAGGAGTTTGTCATTCCAGATGAAAAAGAGGAGGGAAACAGTGGAGCTTTGTATGTAAAGTAATGCTGAAGTGTACATTTAAGTTGCAAAAGCCCCTGAAGCACCTTGCCCAACGAGTTAATCTTCCTTATGTGAGCCTAATGAGCGTAGGCAGGCTGTTCATAACATAAGAACATAAGAAATAGGAGCAGGAGTAGGCCATCTAGCCCTTCGAGCCTGCCCCGCCATTCAATAAGATCATGGCTGATCTGTCGCTGCTCAGTTCCACTTTCCCGCCCTCTCCCCATAACCCTTAATCCCCTCTCTTATCAAAAACCCATCAACCCGCGTCTTAAAAATATTTAGCGAGGCAGCCTCCACCACTTCAACGGGCAGAGAATTCCAGAGATTCACCACCCTTTGAGTGATGAAGTTCCTCCTCAACTCCGTTCTAAACCGCCCCCCCTTTATCTTGAGGCTGTGCCCCCTAGTCCTACTGTCTTTTTTGAGCGGGAAGAGTCTCTCCACCTCTATCCTATCCATCCCATTCATCATCTTATACGTCTCAATGAGATCTCCCCTCATTCTTCTAAACTCTAACGAGTACAAGCCCAGTTTATTCAGCCTCTCCTCATAGCTCAACTCCCTCAACTCCGGTATCAGCCTAGTAAACCTCCTCTGCACTCCCTCCAAGGCCAAAATATCTTTGCGCAGGTGCGGCGCCCAAAACTGCACACAGTACTCCAGCTGCGGCCTCACCAATGCCCTATACAGCTGCAGCAAGATCTCCCTACTTTTATATTCAATCCCCCTCGCTATGAAGGCCAGCATCCCATTCGCCTTCCTGACCACCTGCTGCACCTGCAAGCTGGGTTTTTGCGACTCATGCACAAGGACCCCGAGGTCCCTCTGCACCGTCGCCTGCTGCAGTTTTTTGCCACGTAAGTAATAGTCCTTCCTACCATTCTTCCTACCAAAGTGGACCACCTCACACTTGCCAACATTAAATTCCATTTGCCATTTCCTGGCCCATTCGCCCAGCCTATCTAGATCCTTCTGCAGACTCTCCACACCCTCCGCACAATTTGCCGTTCCCCCAATCTTGGTGTCATCAGCAAATTTCGACACTCTACACTCGGTTCCCTCCTCCAGATCATCTATATAAATGGTAAAAATCTGAGGCCCCAGCACCGACCCCTGGGGCACTCCACTAGTCACCATCCGCCAATCCAAATAGCACCCGTTGACCCCCACTCTCTGCCTCCTATTTGACAACCAATCCTCTATCCACGCTAACATCCTACCCCCAACTCCATGTCCCTCGACCTTCTGCAATAACCTCTTGTGAGGTACTTTGTCAAACGCCTTCTGAAAATCTAGAAAGACCACATCCACCGGCTCTCCTCTATCCACCGCCCTAGACACGTCCTCATAGAACTCCAGTAAATTTGTCAGACACGACTTCCCTTTAATGAAACCGTGCTGCGTCTGCTCTATCAAGCAATTCCCTTCAAGATGCCTCGCAATTTCCTCCTTAATGACAGATTCTAACATTTTACCTACCACAGACGTTAAACTAACCGGCCTATAATTCCCCGCCTTTTGCCTGGCACCCTTCTTAAACAACGGCGTAACGTTAGCCGTTTTCCAATCATCCGGCACTTCCCCGGAATCCAGCGACGTCTGGAAAATAACCACCGAGGCATCCACTATCACCTCCGCCATTTCCTTCAGAACCCTCGGATGCATTCCATCCGGTCCTGGGGACTTGTCCACAATCAGCCCCTCCAGTCTGTCGAGCACCGCCTCTCTAGTAACAGTAATGTCATTAAGATCCTCCAGTCCTACCACCTTTCCATCGCTAACACCCGGCAAATTAGTCACGTCCTCCTCCGTGAAGACAGAAACAAAAAAGTTATTCAATACCTTAGCCATATCCTCATCCCCTACCACTAGGTCCCCTTTCTCATCCTCTAAAGGACCAACGTTCACCCTAGCCAGCCTCTTCCTTTTTATATATTTATAAAAACTCTTGCTATCCTTTTTTATATTAAGCGCTAGCCCAGCTTCATAGTTTCTCCTACCCTTCTTTATCAACTTCTTTGTCAATCTTTGTTGACATTTAAACCTCTCCCAATCCTCTTCTCGCCCACTACTCTTAGTTACTCTAAATTCCTCCGCTTTTAATTTAACACTTTCCTTCACCTCCTTCGTTATCCACGGCTTATTACCTCTCCTCCTACTATCCTTTTTGACCATCGGAATAAATTTCTGCTGAGCACCAAGAAAGATCTCCTTAAAGATCCTCCACTGCTCCTCAACAGACCCTCCCTCCAACACGCTCCCCCAGTCCACATTCGCCAATTCTTCTCTCATCCTACCGTACTCCCCTCTATTCAAACAAAGGACACGTGTCCGGGAACCCACTTTCTCCTCCTCCATCTGCACCAGAAACTCCACCATACAATGATCACTCTCCCCAAGAGGATCCTTCACCACAAGGTCCCTAACTCTACCCGCCTCATTACATAGCACCAGTTCAAATGCAGGTGCTTCACTGATAATTACAAATCTGTCTTCATCTAATGTCTACATATACAACTTCCAGTACGAATTAATGGACATCATTAAGGATCAGAAAATGCGACTGATTTCCCACTTTCTAACAGAGGCCAATTAGATTCCTGACATTGCTCTGCTTGAAAAGCAGTGAACTCAATGCTTTACAGCAGTCAAACCTAACACCATACAGTTTATTACACTGGTCTACCAATTAGGTCATCAAACAAGCAGAAATACATCATTTTTCCTCACTAGTTTTCTCTCCTTCAATGTGGAAGTTTTATGGGTACCAATCACACTCTAACCTCTCAACTTTCTTCCTGTGTTAACCTAGACAGCAAGGGGGAATTTTCCCGTCCTGCCCGCCACGGAAATTGTAGCAGGCAAGGGGTATCTTGGACAGGATTTTCAAATTTTGGGACGAGCCCAGCTGGAAAATCCCACCAAGAGTCAGCAGGATATTCTATTCGCATTTCACATCAAAGCCGTATCCTGTCCTGTACTACTATCTCAGCTGAGAATGGGTAGACAAGCATAGACAGAGAATGAAATCTGGGAATTTCTTGGTCTTTGTATCTTAACTGTTATCTGTTTTCTTAACCATTAGGAAACTGCAGGAATATATTTCCTCATTGCATTTTGTATGAAATCCGAACTTGGATTTATTGGACACTGGAAAAAGAATACACTAGAGAAAGAATACACTTACGCTCTCTTTTTCACAACAGGAATATATTCAGGGAAAACACTATTAATTTTAACATTCATTTTCAATGTATTGACATTGTTAAACTCATATTAGTAATAGTTATTACTCTACAAGCGACATTTGCCACCAGATGTTGGGTACTATGATGCCTTTTTGCTTTACTAAAACAAAATTGTGATTTGAATTGCTTTTCAAAGATGCTTTAAATTTGAACAGTGAAGAAAAAATACTTTAAAGTGAATACAAAACGTTTTTTTTTAAGTACAGCAGGATATGGAAACATGTATATAAATAAATAAGCAGGAGGGACAGAAGGAAAAATAAATTTTTAAAAAAACTAAGTAAAAACCTGAGACGAAAATTTGTTCTTAAACTTACCTTTAATAATCTGTACTTTATAAGGGGAAAGAGGTGGTTTAGGTGATGATTTTGTGGAGTTGCATGCAATTCCAGTGACACTTCTGTCCTTCAGGGTATCCACACCCCAGACGGCCACAGCCAAGCACTTTGTAAATCTTGAATCACTTGGTTGACGTTTCACAGTTTCCCACTTGTCCTCATCGATCCAGATATTAGCACCAATGTGAACCTATTAACAAATGGTATTAGAATCTGCAGCTGGAAATTCAGCTCATATATGCAAGATATGGGAAGTATCTTACCTTTCCATCCTGAACTGAGTAAACATTAGGCTGAGCCATGGCAATAGCTTGCGTTGATGCCCACGGACATGGTATTACGTTGTTCCCATTTTCAATCTGACTCTCCAGATGATCAGAGGTACTTGGAGTTGGAAGAAGAGCATGTGGGCTTTTCTTGCTGGGATAAACCCTTTGTTGCATGTTCAAATGGTCTTGCAGAATGGAAGTTACTGGAGTGCTTGAAATTAGTTGATGTGCTGACGTGTTGTCTATTAGTTCTTCCTCAGGATTTGAGCCATGGTACTGTTCCGGTACTGAAAATGCAAAAATGTTGATTTACCATTCAAATTGCTTTCAAAACACCAGTTCAAAAATAATGTTCTTACAGATTACAAAATGATTTTTAAAATGTGCATTATCCATTCTGTGTAAACTGTTATGGTCCATTTATACTTCTGGTGCCCTCAGTTATAAACAACTATAAAAATAACAGCCAGTTCTTTAACACTGACTGTAACATTACGACTTTTAGCAAAGATCAAGAGAAGCGTGAGCAAAAGACAATGAAACAGAGCAAAAAAACCCAGGAAAACCTAAAAATTAATGAGTGACAAGTCCTCGCCAGAAAGTTAGATATCCTCAGCTAAACATACATGCATTAGCTATTTTGTTATGCTATCATTTCACAAAAAGTGAATCAAATTACAGTGAATTTGTGGTGGAGAAATCACTCTGGCTAGCTTAAGAATTCATGCTCCATAACATGCTGTAAAGGTTCTTTCCCCTTGCATTCAGCTGTTGGATTCCTCTCAATGTAAAAAGGTCTCCGATGCATGGAATATTTCCCATATTTTAATTTGCATCGGGACTGACATCAATTAGTAACTGGTTAAACAAGATCTCCTTTTTTCCCTGAAGAAACCTCACCGTAACTGTTTGACATTGAGACAACCATGGTTCTCATGAACTTTTTCACAGCAGCAGTTATCAGTAGCTGCAGTTATAAAGCAAAAATCCTGACCTGTGGATGACTTTATATGTCCATATGGGTTTTTACTAAGAACACATGCACGTTTCAATGGAGTATAACTGAATATTGTACCCAAAAGAACATATATACCAAAGCAAAGGAATGCTGTGGTCATTAAGTCTTTTCTTGAGGCTATGCCTTCTTCTTTGGAGATCAGGCATAATGTTAACTCATTACAGTGTTCAAGAGACATTGCATTAGTGAGAAATTGGCAGTACTGGCAGGTTTATATCCCACGCACTCACCAAGGATACAGTTTGGCAAGAGCAGAACTTGGGGAATTTCTAGTACGTGAAGGGATATTCATGGTTTTTAAAACTATTAAAATTGGTTAAAACAATAAAATTTCATTTGTCCAGAAAAATATCACTTGAGCCATTAGGACAATGGTTTCCAAGATCTGAAGCAAAGGAAAAATTCCAGTCTCCAAGTGCATCAGCTCTAAGTCTTGTTACTGAGAAGAGTTAAATGTTAGTGTACTTGTTAACTGCAGACTTAAGTTATTGAGTCTGCCAATGATTCATGTTTCCAAACTTCTATAGACAGGCACGCCATTTTGCAGCCACCTCAACCCAAAGATACTCCACAAATCCTCCCCTTTGGAGAATCTTCATGAGTAGATATTAAATAACTGATAGGTGTAAGATTAAGTCATGGCTACCTTTCCAGCAGGTACCAGAAATTACTCGATGACCACGAGAAGGACATCACAAGGCAATGTAAAAATCCAAACGTGCTGCAATCATTCTGCTGACCACAGGATGCACACACAGAAGACCTTCAAATTTTGCAAGCCATAGTTGGTACCAAATCTTGAAAATATGAGTGCATGATCCATTGATTGAATGTAACTTTCATATAGAGATGTGTGCCCTTCTATACTTTGGAGGTATAATCTACCAAAAGCTTTAGAAACCATCCTCCTAGAAGAATAAGGGTTTTGTAGATTAACACAATTAACTGGAGGTTCCATTTTAAATTTGGTGGTTAGTCACAATAAACATGTAAAATTCTCATTTATATTCTGATCAGCAATGGTGCTCTAAGGTAAAATAAAAACAAAAAATGTGAGAAAAACTCAGGTCTGGCAGCATCTGCGGAGAGAAATACAGTTAATGTTTCAAATCTGTGTGACTCTTCTAATTATTGGAGTATGGGATTGCTTTGCTCGCCTCTGCCAAATTATTATGCAAAGGTGACAAATGAGGGTCGCGAGGCTTCTAACAGAAACGAAACAATCCTTTGTCTATTTCTCCTGGGGCTGTCACATTGTAGCAAAGTTATAGATGCAGGTTCCCCATTGTCTAGACTAATAGTGCGTAGAAAGGTAATTAATTAAAGGATAATCATCCTCAAAAGATTTTCTTTTCACACTTATACCCAACTCATCTCGTAACACCTGACACACACTTAGCAACGTAGCCAAGAATAACCAATTGCCATCAGCTTAACAAGTGGTAACGGCCTATTATTGCATTACTGGCATAATAAATGAGACGAGCCAGTCAAA
The DNA here is from genome assembly GCF_965287045.1 of Carcharhinus amblyrhynchos. NCBI lineage: Eukaryota > Metazoa > Chordata > Chondrichthyes > Carcharhiniformes > Carcharhinidae > Carcharhinus > Carcharhinus amblyrhynchos. The sequence goes on along the minus strand of NW_027650093.1, from coordinate 2,083 downwards.
ATTACACTAAAATCATGGAATATGTTAGCGCATTAATGCTGAGTCAGCAATAATTTTACCCAATATCAGTTTCCTTCAGATTGCATTGCCCACTGCTGAGCTGCATGGGAACAGGAATGTACTATTTAACTCACTATGCTTGAATAGCCATGACACCACACTCTTTCCAGCCCAATAGCTTTGCTCCACATCAGTAAAATGGTGGAATAGACACAAATGTGGCAGATGAAATTAAATCAATAAATGTGACAAAGTCGTTACAAAAATTCTACCTGCCACCCTTTTGCCCATTTTACCATTTTATTAACATGGAGTAAACATAGGTTTGTCATACAAGCATGCAATACAAAATATAATGGCCAGTTTAAGTCTTAGCACGACCACTGCTTAGAGTGAGGGGTCGTGACCCACGGGTGGGTTGCAGGATTTGAAACATGGGTCGTTAAAAATGATCCCCAAAGATCGCCTAACCTTTGCTTTTCCATTTTCCCTCTGGGTAAATGCTCACTACAATAACGTATGACCACGAGGCAAGAATAAACTGGTCACCGAACCCTCTATGTATATTTGCTGCCAAATTTCTTTCCCTTTCTCGGAAGCCAATTGTAGATCATTTTGTTAAGAGAGGGCAAAAGACACCAATAACTGATAAACCTACTGGCCAGGATCTCGCGTCTGAATTGTTGGAGAAAGCGCAAGCTGTTCTGCCGAGTCCATGACAAGACAGAGCAGTACTAATGGGAGCTATGAACAGAGCGCCAGGGCCTCTGGTGAACAGCTTGCAAAGAAAAAACTAAAATCAGGAACAAAACAATATAAAGGTGATTTTTTGAGGTGTGGTTTTGTCAGCTGTGCCAAGGCAAATCAGGATGGAAAGCTCACGTATGTTATATGCAGGAAATACTGGCTGAGAGTTTAAAACCCTCAAAACTGCGAAGACAACGAAAGTATCTAACAATCTGGAGCACAAATCTTTGGATTTTTTTTAAAGGATGCAGCAGGAACTTAAAACATCAGCTCAAGTTCTGAGCAGAATTGTAAAATTCAATGACAACTAGCCTCTCACGTGGTAGCTTTACCACAAAACTGAACAGAAAATTCCTCACACTGTTGCAGAGAAATGAATTCTCCTTCAGCATTAGACATGGTTTGCACAGTCTTCAATGAGAAGTCGGCTAAAAAAAAACTGAAATGCATCCCGCTTAGTGTTAACGCAGTGTATTGTCAAATTTGTGATATCATTGAGAATTTAGAAGTACAGCTTATTTCTTGGTTCAAGTTAGTGGGGGATTTCTCAATACAACCGGATGGAATATGGTTGTTACAGATTGTGCAACCTTGCTACTTATGTTAGGCACATTTGGCCCAATGAATTTGTTGAGGATTTGTTGTGTGTTGCTTGACATTACTGACCCACATGACTGCAGCACAGATCTTTAAAGCATTGAATAGCTACATACTTGTAAACTGCAGGCTTGACTTGGTTAATTGCAGAAGAATCACAAGCGGTGGGGCAGCCAACCTGACTGGGAAAAACTGAGGAGCTATAAGGATTAAGGTGGCAGCCGGTCAAGACATTGTTTGAAGTCACTGCTTTATTCATTGCGAGGCACTAGAACAAGGAAACCGGCTAAATTTTGCACCTGATACACATTGCCCTCTCATCCTGTGCTTCTGATTGAATTGAAATGGTGAGGACCAAGCAAGCTCACCTGTCACATTAAGTAGTATGTGAATGTGGCATGGGTCACCAGGAACATCTGTCTGGTAAATGGGTTACCAGGTTAGAATACTGAGTATTTTTAGGCTTGAGGCTAAGAAAAAGATGTTGAAACAAGAGGAACAGGACAAGACTAATTCACTGGGATGCGATCTGTGTTCAGGTAAGTACAAATATAAAGAAAGACTTGAAGAATTTAGCAGAAGAGATTAGGGGTCAATTTGATCAAGGTGTTTCAAATTAGAAAGAGGTAGAACAGAGTAAATAGAAGCATACTGCTTCCCACAACTGAAGGAACTATATTAAAGGCATACAGATAGAAGAGTAAACGTTAGATATTTAAGACAGAGTAGGATAAACTTC
>NW_027650092.1:162500-175745 GCF_965287045.1 Carcharhinus amblyrhynchos | reverse complement strand
GGTGACCAGCTCTCAACACACTGATTTGTTATTGTCTGTCTCTCTCTCTCTCATCTACTCAGAGCAAAACAGTCCATTCCCCAGTCTGCAATCTCTGAAAGGCAGAGTGAGTCCCACATTCTCCCCCCACTCCCCCCGTGGGAGCGAGTCCCACATTCTCCCCCCACTCCCCCCGTGGGAGCGAGTCCCACATTCTCCCCCACTCCCCCCCCCGTGGGTGCCTGTTGAAGCTTTGCTACTGGTGTGTGATCCTCACTGGTCCCCACGTTTGCACAGTTCCCCTGCTGCTTCATTCTCCACCAAGGAGCTATTCGACTGTGGTGTGCATCATGTCTGAAGCCCATCTCACTCCCAATGTCCAAACAGGCCCCAAAGCTCACACACACAGACACACATTGACATACATAGTTGTGTAGGTTAGGTGGATGGGCCATGCTAAATTGCCCCTTAGTGTCCTGGGATATATAGGTTAGAGGGATTAGTGGGGTAAATATGTGCGGTTATGGGAATCGGGCCTGGGTGGGATTGTGGTCGGGGCGGACTCAATGGGCTGAATGGCCTCCTTCTGCACTGTAGGGATTCTATGATTCACTCACTCACTCAGTCAGCCCATCCCTAGTTGCCTCTTGGAGGGGCAGTTGAGAGTCAACGATATTGGCTGTGGCTCTGGAGTCACATGTAGGCCAGACTGGGGTAAGGACGGCAGATTTCCTTCCTGAAGGGAACCAGATGGGTTTTTTCCGACAATGGGTCATCAGTAGATTCTTAAGTCCAGATTTTTTTATTGGATTCAAATTCTACCATCTGCCGTGGCGGGATTCGAACCCGGGTCCCCCAGAACATTAGCTGGGTTTCTGGATTAATAGTCTAGCGATGATACCAATGCCTCCCCCGTGACAGTGGCCAACTCAATCTATAGGCCCGGAATGCAGCCTGGGGCTAGAGTTGCTACCTCCCCATGCCCTCACCAGCTGGGCTCCCCACCACGTCTGCAATCCAGAGGCACTGAGGCCGACTGGAGCATTCTCTCACTTCCCTCCCATCTTCCCATTACTCACGAAGCAAAAGACCCTCCATCCCCACGGTTAGGCCGAGAATGAAGCCTGGGCTTTTCCTGCTCTCACTGGGTTCTCTTTTCTTCCCTGTTTCCCCTCTCTCTCCCCACCCTGGCGTAGGCCGAGAGTGAAGCCTGGGCTTTTCCTGCTCTCACTGGGTTCTCTTTTCTTCCCTGTTTCCCCTCTCTCTCCCCACCCTGGTGTAGGCCGAGAATGAAGCCTGGGCTTTTCCTGCTCTCACTGTGTTGTCTTTTTCTTTCTTGTTCCCCCTCTCCCTCCCCACCCCCCCGGTGTAGGCCGAGAATGAAGCCTGGGCTTTTCCTGCTCTCACCGTGTTCTCTTTTCTTCCTTGTTACCCCAGTTCCATGAGCTTGCCATCTAGGTACACCCGCAGCACTGTGAGAGAGGGAGATCCAGGATTTTGACCCAGTGAAGGAACGGCTGATATATTTCCAAGTCGGGATGGTGAGTGGCTTGGAGGGGGAACCTCCAGGTGGCGGATCTCCCCAGCTATCTGCTGCCCCTTGGCCTTCTATCCAGGCATCCATCCAGGCAAGTGGGGAGTATTCCATCACACTCCTGACTTGTGTCCTTGTAGATGGTGGACGGGCTTTGGGGAGGGAGTGAGGAGGTGAGTTACTCACTGCAGGATTAAGAACATAAGAAATAGGAGCAGGAGTCGGCCATCTAGCCCTTCGAGCCTGCCCGCCATTCAATAAGATCATGGCTGATCTGAAGTGGATCAGTTCCACTTTCCCGCTTTCTCCCCTTAATTCCCCTGTCTATCAGAAACCTATCGACCCGTGACTTAAATATATTCAGCGAGGCAGCCTCCACCACTTCAACGGGCAGAGAATTCCAGAGACTCACCACCCTTTGAGTGAAGAAGTTCCTCCTCAACTCCGATCTACACCCGATGATTCCCAGCCTCTGACCTGCTCTGGGATCCACTGTGTTTACATGGCTGGGTCCCAGTTCAGTTCCTGGTCAATGTTAACCCCAGGATGTTGATTGTCAGGGGTCCATCGATGGCTATGCCCTTAGTAGTCAAGGAGAGTTGATTGGATCCTCTCTTGTTGGTGATGACCATCACCTTGACAATCCAATTCCCTCTGGATTGAATCTGCCTCTCCGTCTTCCCAGGCGTCGCGTTCCCGATCCTCAGGATGTGTGTGGAGTTTGCACATTCTCCTCATGTCCACGTGGGTTTCCTCTCACAGTCCAAAGATGTGCGGGTTAGGTTGATTGGCCATGATAAATTGCCCCTTAGTGTCCTGAGATGTGTAGGTTTGAGGGATTAGTGGGTAAAATATGTAGGGATATGGGGGTAGGGCCTGGGTGGGATTGTGGTGGGTGCAGACTCGATGGGCCAAATGGACTCTTTCTACACTGTAGGGTTTCTATGATTTCTAACACCTTGCCGGATGAGAAGGCTTGGAAATTGGGAGAGGGGGAGTGTGCAGAGGGATCGGGGTGTCCTTGTGCACCAGTTGCTGAAGGTAAGCGTGCAGGTGCAGCAGGGGGGTAAAGAAGGCAAATGGTATGTTCGTTGCGAGAGGTTTCGGGTACAGGAGCAGGGATGTGTTGCTGCAATGATACAGGGGCCTCGGTGAGGCCACACCGAGAGTATTGTGTGCAGTTTTGGTTTCCTTTTCTGAGGAAGGATGTTCTCGCTCTGGAGGGAGTGCAGCCAAGGTTTACCAGGCTGATTCCGGGAGATAGAGGGGGGCAGAGAGGGGGAGAGAGAGCAGGGGTGAAGGGGAGGAGGGGGAGAGAGAGCAGGGTGAAGGGGAGGAGAGGGAGAGAGGTGAGAGAGAGAGAGTGTAAAGAGGGGAGAGGGTGGGAGAGAGGAGGAGAGAGGGGGAAGTTCAGAGGGGAGAGTGTATTGGGATACAGTGAAAAGCATTGTTTCTTGCGTGCTATACAGATAAAGCATACCGTTCATAGAGTACACAGGGGAGAAGGATTTGATTTGATTTATTATTGTCACATGTATTGGGGATACAGTGAAAAGTATTGTTTTCTTGTGCATGAGATAGACAAAGCATACCATTCATAGAGAAGGAGAGAGTGTAGAATGTAGTGTTACAGCCATAGCTAGGGTGTAGAGAGAGATCAACTTAATGCGAGGTAGGTCCATTCAAAAGTCTGACAGCAGCAGGGAAGAAGCTGTTCTTGAGTCGGTCGGTACGTGACCTCAGACTTTTCCTGACGGAAGAAGGTGAGAAGATAATGTCCGGGGTGTGTGGGGGGGGGTCCTTGATTGTGCCGGCTGCTTTTCCCCGAGGCAGCGGGAAGTGTAGACAGAGTCAATGGATGGGAGGCTGGTTTGTGTGATGGGATTGGGCTACATTCACCACCCTTTTGTAGTTCCTTGCGGTCTTGGGCAGAGCAGGAGCCCAGACCGAGCTGTGATACAACCAGAAAGAATGCTTTCTATGGTGCATCTGTAAAAGTTGGTGAGAGTCGTAGCGGACATGCCAAATTTCCTTAGTCTTCTGAGAAAGTAGAGGCGTTGATGGGACGTGTTTCATATACAGTGATGTCACTAGTCAGGATGCAAGGAGAGCAACCACTTCCCTAAGCATATTTTTCCAAAGTGAGGCCTTTTATACTCTCTAACTCCTGCCCCCACCCAACCCCCTGACTGTCAATGAACCAATCGGGAGCCTACCTCCTCAGCCCCGCCCATACCAAACACCCTGACTGACAGCTTGACGAACCAATCAGGAGCCTGCTCCTCAACTGACCGGCTCCCGGCCTGCCCGCCCCCTGGCCATCAGATTGAAGAACCAATCGGGAGCCTGGCTCCTTGCCCCACCCACCTCCCCAACTGACAGCTTACTGAACCAATCCGGACATGGTTCCTTTGCCCCGCCCATAGCCAACCTCCTGACTGATGGCTCAATTAACCAATCTGGACACGGTTCCTACCCCTGGACACCCCCCCCCCAGGCTGACAGGCCAATGTGCCAATCCGGACATGGCTCCTTACCCTGTCCGCACCCAAATCCCCTGATTGACACCTCGATGAGCCAATCGGCAACCTGGCTCCTCAACCCGCCCATGTACAACTGCCTGACTGACAGCTCGATGAGCCAATCAGCAGCCTGTCTCCTCAGCCCCGCCCACACACAATCCCCTCACTGACAGCTTGATGAGCCAATCCGGACATGGCTCTCAGCCCCGTCCACACCCAACCCACCCCCCCCCCCCCCCGACAGACAGATCAATGAACCAATCGGGAGCCTGGCTCCTCAGCCCCACCCTCACGCAACCTCACGACTGACAGCTCGATGAACCAATCCGGACACGGTTCCTCACCCCGCCTGGGCCCCCCCCCCCCCAATTCCTTACTGACAGCTCAATGAGCCAATCAGGAGCCTGGCTCCTCAGCCCCACCCTCACCCAACCTCATGACTGACCGCTCAATGAACCAATCTGGACATGGCTCCTTGCCCCACCCCACCTCCCCCCCCCCCCCAACCCCTCTGACTGACAGCTCGATGAACCAATCAGGAGCCTGGCCCCCCAGCATCCCCCCCACCCCCCCGCCAAACCGCGAGGTGATGACGCCAGACTGTGATGACGTCATCGCGGGGCCTGGACAGGGCGGTGGGGGGGGGGGGGGGATTGGTATTGAGAGTGTGGTCAATTTTTAAATTTCGTGGCGCCCTATTTTTAGGTGCTCGCTCCCCCCACCCCCGACTACCCTTCGAACCTGGCTACGCCTCTGCTGATATGGCGTCATGTACAGCACAGCATTGTGGGCCGAAGGGCCTGTCCCTGTTCTACGTCCTATTTCGCACGCCAATTATACTTTGAAGGGTTACGGTGGGGGGGGGAATGGGGCCTGCGTGGGATCGATGGGCCGAATGGACGTCTTCTACACTGTGGGGATTCTTGCACCGTAGCCAATAATGTTTAAAAGTTTATTTATCAGTGTCACAAGTCGGCATACATTAACGCCGCAATGAAGTTACTGTGACAATCCCCTGGTCGCCACCCTGTTCGGGTAACACTGAGAGATAATTTAAGATTCGGTTATTTATTAGTGTCACAAGTCGGCTTACATTAACACCGCAATGAAGTTACTGTGAAAATCCCACAGTCGTCACACTCTGACACCTGTTAAAGTTTATTTATTAGTGTCGGAAGTAGGCTTACATTAACACCGCAATGAAGTTACTGTGAAAATCCCTAGTCGCCACACTCTGGTGTTTATTTATTAGTGTTACAAGTAGGCTTATATTAACACTGCAGTGAAGTTACTGTGAAGATCCCCCAGTTGTCATTCTCCGGCGCCTGTTCAGGGTAACACTGAGGGAGCACTGATCAGCTTGTCTTTCAGACTGTGGGAGGAAACTGGAGCCACCGGAAGAAACCCACGCAGACACGGGGAGAACGTGCAGTCTCCGCCCAGACAGTGACCCCAAGCCGGGAATCGAACCCGGGTCCCTGGCGCTGTGAGGCAGCAGTGCTAACCCGCTGTGCCACACCGCCACCCAATGCCACAAAGCCAAATGCAGACAACACAAGAATGGAGGTATAGACGACTTTCTAAATGGGGAAATGCTTAGGAAATTAGAAACACGAAGGGTCCTGGGAATCCTTGTTCAAGATTCTCTGGAGGTTAATGTGCCGGTTCAGTCGGCAGTTAGGAAGGCAAATGCAATGTTAGCATTCAAGTCAAGAGGGCTTGAATACAAGAGCAGGGATGTACTTCTGAGGCTGTATAAGGCTCTGGTCAGACCCCATTTGGAATATTGTGAGCAGTTTTGGGCCCCGTATCTAAGGAAGGATGTGCCGGCCTTGGAAAGGGTCCAGAGGAGGTTCACAAGAATGATCCCTGGAATGAAGAGCTTGTCGTATGAGGAACGGTTGAGGACTCTGGGTCTGTACTCGATGGAGTTTAGAAGGATGAGGGTGGGGGATCTTATTGAAACTTACGGAATACTGAGAGGCCTAGATTGAGTTTATTTTTATTCATTAGTGGGACATGGGTGTCGCTGGAGGGGCAGTTGAGAGTCAACCACATTGGCTGTGGCTCTGGATTCACATGTAGGCCAGACCAGGGGGATTTCACAGTAACTTCATTGCAGCGTTAATGTAAACCTTACTTGAGATTAGTAAATAAACCTGAGATTCTTAATTCCAGGTATTTTTTATTGAATTCAAATTCCACCATCTGCCGTGGCGGGATTCGAACCCGGGTCCCCCAGAACATTAGCTAGGTTTCTGGATTAATAGTCTAGCGATATACCACTAGGCCATCGCCTCCTTTGACTCGGTTGGGCGTGGGGGGGGAGAAGATGTCCCCGTGAGTAGAAGAGACTAGGATCTGAGGGGGCAGACTCAGAGTAAAGGGACAACCCTTTCCACACTTTATGTACCCTTTAAGATGGAAAGCGTCCCAGGGAGATGGCGGGAGAAATAGCAAATGCGCTAATTTACCAAAATTCGCTGGACTCCGGGTCGGTTCCCGCAGATTGGAAAATGTGATGCCACTGTTTAAAACAAAAAGGAGGTGGGCAAAAAGGTGGGTAACTATCGGCCGGTTAGCTTAACTTCTGTAGTGGGGAAAATGCTTGAATCTATCATCCAGGAAGAAATAGCGAGACGTCTGGATATAAATTGGTAAGACGCAACATGAAGGGCAGGTCATGTTTGACTGTGGAGTCACAGGTGGACAGAGCGGTGAAGAAGGCATTCGGCATGCTTGGTTTCATCGGTCAGAACATTGAATACAGGAGTCGGGACGTCTTGTTGAAGTTGTACAAGACATTGGTAAGGCCACACTTGGAATACTGTGTACAGTTCTGGTCACCCTATTATAGAAAGGATATTATTAAACTAGAAAGAGTGCAGAAAAGATTTACTCAGATGCTACCGGGACTTGATGGATTGAGTTATAAGGAGAGGCTGGATAGACTGGGACTTTTTTCTCTGGAGTGTAGGAGGCTGAGGGGTGATCTTATAGAGGTCTATAAAATAATGAGGGGCACAGATCAGCTAGATAGTCAATATCTTTTCCCAAAGGTAGGGGAGTCTAAAACCAGAGGGCATAGGTTTAAGGTGAGAGGGGAGAGATACAAAAGTGTCCAGAGGGGCAATTTTTTCACACAGCGTGTCTGGAACGAGCTGCCAGAGGCTGTAGTAGAGGCGGGTACAATTTTATCTTTTAAAAAGCATTTAGATAGTTACATGGGTACAATGGGTATAGAGGGATATGGGCCAAATGCGGGCAATTGGGTCTAGCTTAGGGAGTTTAAAAAAAAGGGCGGCATGGACAAGTTGGGCCGAAGGGCCTGTTTCCATGCTGTAAACCTCTAAGACTGTATCTCAGTGAATGTTTTTAAGGCAAGGATAGATAGATTTTTGAACGGTACAGGGATTAAGGGTTGTGGTGAGCGGGCGGGTAAGTGGAGCTGATCCACGGAAAGATCAGCCATGATCTTATTGAATGGGGGGGGGGAACAGGCTCGAGGGGGCCAAATGGCCTACTCCTGCTCCGAGATGGGGAGGAACTTCTTTAGCCAGAGGGTGGGTGGAGCTGTGGAGGAGGACTATCCAGCTGATCTGTGCCCCTCATTATTTTATAGACCTCTATAAGATCACCCCCTCAGCCTCCTACGCTCCAGAGAAAAAAGTCCCAGTCTATCCAGCCTCTCCTTATAACTCAATCCATTAAGTCCTGGTAGCATCTGAGTAAATCTTTTCTGCACTCTTTCTAGTTTAATAATATCCTTTCTATAATAAGGTGACCAGAACTGTACACAGTATTCCAAGTGTGGCCTTACCAATGTCTTGTACAACTTCAACAAGACGTCGCCCCGGAGGAGGCCGGGTCACTGAGTGTCTTTAAGACGGGGAGAGAGAGATTGGGGTTCTTGATTGGCGCGGGAGAATGGGGGGTCGAGGCAATGGGGGAAGCAGAATCGATGGGCCGAATGGCTTCATCCTGCTACGCCCTTTGGTCTAAGCTGACGGGAAAGCAGCAAGAATGAAGGAAGGAGACAGAGTTGGTTGGCCAGGCCCCAGTACGAGGCTGTGAATTTAATTCATACCACACTTCTACAGGCAGGTTGGTAAAAAAAATACATTCGGAATAAATATATACATATATATATATATATAGATTTCAGTTTAAAAAAAAAGGCTGGGCGTCCCCATCAGTTTTCTAGGATTTAGGAGACTCTGTGTGAGGTATAACAGTACTTAAGACGCTGACATTCGGAGGCCAATGGTGAACGGCCCAAAATAATAAACTCCTTAACTTCCAAAATTCTCCCGAGCCTTTGGTCGCGACGGCGCGCATTGTTCGGGGAGTGGGGACTGATGTCTCACGCACACAGGCAGGTGTGTGTGTGTGTGTGTGTGTGTGTGTGTGTGTCTACTACGTATCAGGGGGTGGTATGGTGGCGCAGTGGTTAGCGCTGCTGCCTCACGGCGTCAGGGACCCGGGTTCGATTCCCGGCCTCTGTGCAGAGTCTGCACGTTCTCGCCCCCACGTCAGCGTGGGTTTCCTCCGGGTGCTCCAGTTTATTCCCACGGACCGAAAGGCATCCTGGTTAGGGGGATTGGCCGTGCTAAATTGCCCCTTATTCTCCAAAGATGTGTAGGTTAGGTGGATTGGCCATGCTAAATTGCCCCTTAGTGTCCAAAGATGTGTAGGATAGGTGGATTGGCCATGCTAAATTGCCCCTTAATGTCCAAAGATGTGTAGGTGAGGTGGATTGGCCATGCTAAATTGCCCTGTAGTGTCCAAAGATGTGTAGGTTAGGTGGATTGGCCAGGCTAAATTGTCCCTTAGTGTCCAAAGATGTGTGAGTTAGGAGTATTGGCCATACTAAACCAAATTAAATGTAAAATTGGCCATGTTAAACTGATCCATAGTGTTAGGGGAATTAGCAGGGTAAACATATGGTATTTGGGGGTTGATAGGTTTGTTGTCAGTGCTGATTCAATGGGCTGAATGGCCTCTTGCTGCACTGTAGAGATTCACTGATTCTATGCTTAGGTGGATTGGCCGTGCTAAATTGTCCCTTTGTCTCTAAAGATGTGTAGGTTAGGTGGATTGGCCATGCTAAATTGCCCCTTAATCTCCAAAGAAGTGTAGGTTATGTGCATTGGCCATGCTAAACTGCTCCTTAGTGTCCAAAGATGTGCAGGTTAGGTGCATTGGCCATGCTAAACTGCCCCTTAGTGTCCAAAGATGTGCAGGTTAAGTGCATTGGCCATGCTAAATTGCCCCTTAGTGTCCAAAGATGCACAAGTTAGATGGATTGGCCATGCTAAATTGTTCTTAAGTGTCCAAAAATATGTGGGTCAGTTGGATTGGCCATGCTAAATTGCCCCTTAGTGTCCAAAGATGTGCAGGTTAGGTGGATTGGCCATGCTAAATTGCCCCTTAGTGTCCAAAGATGTGCAGGTTAGGGTGAATTGGCCATGCTAAATTGCCCCTTAGTGTCCAAAAATGTGCAGGTTAGGTGCATTAGCCATGCTAAATTGCCCCTTAGTGTCCAAATTTATGCAGGTTAGATGGATTGGCCATGCTAAATTGCCCCTTAGTGTCCAAAGATGTGCAGGTTAGGTGGATTGGCCATGCTAAATTGCCCCTTAGTGTCCAAAGATGTGCAGGTTAGGGTGAATTGGCCATGCTAAATTGCCCCTTAGTGTCCAAATTTATGCAGGTTAGATGGATTGGCCATGCTAAATTGCCCCTTAGTGTCCAAAAATGTGCAGGTTAGGTGGATTGGCCATGCTAAATTGCCCCTTAGTGTCCAAAAATGTGCAGGTTAGGTGCATTAGCCATGCTAAATTGCCCCTTCGTGTCCAAATTTATGCAGGTTAGATGGATTAGCCATGCTAAATTGCCCCTTAGTGTCTAAAGATGTGCAGGTTAGGTGGATTGGCCATGCTAAATTGCCCCTTAGTGTCTAAAGATGTGCAGGTTAGGTGGATTGGCCATGCTAAATTGCCCCTTAGTGTCTAAAGATGTGCAGGTTAGGTGGATTGGCCATGCTAAATTGCCAGTGTCAGGGAGATTAGCTGGGTAAATATGTGGGGTTACAGGGTTGGGGCCTGGTTGGGATTGTGGTCGGTGTAGGCCCAAAAAGCTGTAGGGATTCTATATAAAGCAGTTAGTGTGCCCCTTGTAGAATAATTCCCCCCGTCTGCCGTGGCAGGATTCGAACCCGGGTCCCCCAGAACATTAGCTGAGTCTCTGGACTTACGGTTGAGCGATGACGCCACTCAGGCCATCAGCGGACTTTGCTGTTCCACTGAATTGTCCATTGGTGGGGGGAGCGGCGGGGTGGGAGGGCGGCCACTATTGACGACTGGAGGTGGCGCCCAAGAGTCTGTTTTGCGTGAGTTGGAAGGTTCCAGATAAGGCGGACAAGGAGTGCCGCCATATTGTCTCAAACTGAGGGAATGCTTCGTCGAAGTTGGCAGTCTTCACGGGAATACAAGGTCTGCTCCATTTTTCCCTTGGGATTTAGTGGGAGAGGGAGAGAGAGATCCCGTCACGGGCCGGAGACTACCCCCCCCCCACCCCCAAAAAAAATGTCCATGGAATGAGCTCAAGGAAGATCTGTGGCTTCTGAAGATTGAGTTCCATCGGAACACCCAACTGAGCGTTTTGCAACAACTGAGGGCGACCATTGCGGATATAACTGGGTCGGGCGTGCGAGGTCGGGGGTCAAAATCGGAGCCACCCCGTTGACACAGAGGGGGACGGAATTCTAGAAGCTTCTACCCCCCGACCTCCTTTCCCTCCCACCCGCCCCCCTCTCCCCACCAACCCCACAACCAATCTCTACACGATTGGGGCATCACTTTCTCAGGGAGAGGGGAGGGGTGGGGGGGGTCGAGCCAGAAGTTGGGGGGGGGGGGAGGGGGTGGTGAAATGGGCCCGAGGGGGCTGAATGGCCTCCTCCTGTCGGAAGCGGGCACTGGGACGGCCAACTCAGCAACTGGCATCCCCCCCCTCCCCCCCACCCCGTGCTGCCCACCCCTCCGCCACCGCCCCGCTATTCCTAAGGGAGAGTCCATCCTTGGGGATGAGTTTGGGGTTTGTTGGTGGTGGGGGGGCCAACCCCAGATCCCAATGGATCCTAACGGGGAAGGAATGGAATGGAGATGGGTGGGAGAAGAGGGGGTTGAGTGAGCAGGGGGAGGTGGGGGGGGGGGTGAGGAAGAGTTGAGGAACTTCCAGTTCATCTTTAGAGGGGATTTGACCCAATTAATGCCCCATTCCTGCCCCCCCCCTCCACCCCATCCTTGCCCAATGCCAAAGGCCTGGAACGTGGCCTCATGACATTGGCGTGACTCTTGACGGGAAAGAGGGCGCCAGTGGAAGGGGGGGGGGGGGGTGGGCCATTCAGCCCCTCGAGCCTGTTCCGAGCCATTCATTGAGACTGATCGGGGGGGGAGGCGGATGTTGGGGAGGGGGGGGGGGGTTGCGTAGGAAGGGGGTTGGTTGATTGGAGAAGGGGATGGGTGCCATCGGGTCCCCAACAGGTGCTGCGGGGAACCTCACCCCCCACACCCCTGGCCCCGCGACGCCCCGGTTCCGCCACGTTCCGTCGCTCTTGGCGCCGCCTCTACGTTCTGGTAGCCGGTGCTTCCCTCTTCGCCTCGCCCGGGCCGGGGGCTGCCTCGCCGACCCTGCTGGCCCTCTGGGCCTCCGCAAGCTCCTCCACCAGCTCGTGCAGTGAGGGTTCCCGGTACAGCGCGGCTGCCAGAGGGAAAGAGAACAACAACAATGACTCGCGTGTGCGCGGATGGGACGGAACAAGGGACCAGGAAATTTACAGCACGGGAACAGGCCCTTCGGCCCTCCTGCACTGACCCCCTACCCTCCTGGGGACCGTATCCCCCCTATTCCCCATCCTATTCATGCATTTGCCAAGACTTCCCTTAAAAGTCACTATCTGCTTCCACTAATTCCCCCGGAGTTCCACCACCCCCTGTGTAAAAAAAATGCCTCGTACATCCCCTTTAAACCTTGCCCCTCGCACCTTAAACCTGTGTCCCCCCCCCCACCCCCAGTAACTGACTCTGGGGAAAATGTCTCCTGACTATCCACTCTCTCCGTGCACCTCATAATCTTGTAGACGTCTATCAGGTCTCCCCTCCGTCGCTCCAGTGAGAACAAACCAAGAATGGGAATCGGAGGGGGGGAGTCCTCAAGAGACCAGAATTGGGGGATTGCAGAGGTCTCGGAGGGTTGTGAGAGGGAATTAAGGGTTATGGGGAGAAAGCGGGAAAGTGGAACTGATCCACTTCAGATCAGCCATGATCTTATTGAATGGCGGGGCAGCCTCGAGGGGCTAGATGGCCGACTCCTGCTCCTATTTCTTATGTTCTTTTGTGAGAGGCTGGAGGAGGTTACAGAGAGTTGGGAGGCGGTGTAGGGGTTGGAGAAGGTGATAGAGATAGGGAGGCGGTGTTGGGGGTTGGAGGAAGTTACAGAGATAGGGAGGGGTATAGGGATTTGGAGGAGGGTACAGAGATAAGGAGGTGCTGTAGGGGTTGGAGAAGGTGATAGAGATAGGGAGGGGGTGTAGGGGGCTGGAGGAGGTTACAGAGATTTGGGAGGGGGGTGTAGGGGCTGGAGGAGGTTACAGAGATTTGGGAGAGGATGTAGGGGCTGGAGGAGGTTACAGAGATAGGGAGGGGGTGTAGGGGCTGGAGGAGGTTACAGGGAGAAGGTGGGGGTGTAGGGGGTGGAGGAGGTTACAGAGATAGGGAGAGATATAGGGGCTGGAGGAGGTTATGGGGATAGGGAGGGAGTGTAGGGGGCTGGAGGGGGTTACAGAGATAGGGAGGGGGTGTCGGGGCTGGAGAGGGTTATAGAGATAGGGAGGGGGGTGTAGGGGGCTGGAGGAGGTTATAGAGATAGGGAGGGGAGTTGGGGGGTTGGAGGAGGCTATGGCGATAGAGAGGGGTGTAGGGGCTAGAGGAGGTTACGGAGATAGGGAGGGGTTGTAGGGGCTGGAGGAGGTTAAAGAGATAGGGAGGGGGTGTAGGGGGCTGGAGGAGGTTACAGAGATAGGGAGGGGGTGTAGGGGACTGGAGGAGGTTAGAGATAGGGAGGGGTGTAGGGGACTGGAGGAGGTTACAAAGATAGGGAGGGGGTGTAGGGGGCTGGAGGAGGTTATGGGGATAGGGAGCGGGTGTAGGG